>NW_024070209.1:59842471-60101530 GCF_014754425.2 Oryx dammah
GAGTACATCCAGGCTGTATATTGTCACCCTGCTTATTTAACTTATATGCAGAGTACATCATGAGAAATGCTGGGCTGGAAGAAACACAAGCTGGAATCAAGATTGCCGGGAGAAATATCAATCACCTCAGATATGCAGATGACACCTTATGGCAGAAAGTGAAGAAGAACTAAAGAGCCTTTTGATGAAAGTGAAAGAGGAGAGTGAAACAGTTGGCTTAAAGCTCAACATTCAGAAAACTAAGATCATGGCATCTGGTCCCATCACTTCATGGGTAATAGATGGGGAAACAGTGGAAACAGTGGCTGACTCTATTTTTCTGGGCTCCAAAATCACTGCAGATGGTGATTGCAGCCATGAAATTAAAAGACGGTTACTCCTTGGAAGGAAAGTTATGACTAACCTAGACAGCATATTAAAAAGCATTTGTCAACAAAGGTCCATCTAGTCAAGGCTATGGTTTTTCCAGTAGTCATGTATGGATGTGAGAGTTGGACTATAAAAAGGGCTGAGCACAGAAGAATTGATGCTTTTGAACTGTGGTGTTGGAGAAGATTCTTGAGTGTCCCTTGGACTGCAAGGAGATCCAGCCAGTCCACCCTAGAGAAGATCAGTCCTGAGTATTCATTGAAAGGACTGATGTTGAAGCTGAAACTCCAGTACTTTGGCCACCTGATGGGAAGAGCTGACTCATTTGAAAAGACCCTGATGCTGGGAAAGGTTGACAGCAGAAGGAGAACGGGATGACAGAGGATGAATGGTTGGATGGCATCACAAACTCAATGGACATGAGTTTGGGTAAACTCTGGGAGTTGGTGATGGACAGGGAAGCCTGGCGTGCTGCGGTTCATGGGGTCACAACGAGTCGCACATGACTGAGTGACTAAACTGAACTGAACAAACTGTGGTTTGTTAAGGATCTGGTATGAGAAGGGATTAAAGTCTCATCCTTTTCTTCCATTTTGTTATTTTATCCTTATCCTAGAGAAAGACTGAAGATTGCTGGAGACTTATTCCATTTCTCACTCTTATTTGATTCCAATCCCAAAGAAGGGCAATGCCAAAGACTGTTCAAACCACCATAATTGCACTCATTTCACATGCTAGCAGGGTTATGCTCAAAATCGTTCAAGCTAGTCTTTGCAGTACCTGAACCAAGTACTTCCAGATACACAAACTGGGTTTAGAAAAGGCAGAGGAACCAGAGTTCAAATTGCCAACATTAGTTGGATCATAGAGAAAGCAAGAAAATTCCAGAAAAACATCTGCTTCATTGACTATGCTAAAGCCTTTGACTGTGTGGATCACAGCAAACTGGAAAATTCTTAAAGAGATAGGAATACCAGACCCACTTAACCTGTCTCCTGAGAAAACTGTATCCAGATCAAGAAGCAACAGTTAGAACCCAACATGGAACAACAACAGACTGGTTCAAAATTGAAAAAGGAGTATGACGAGGCTGTATATTGTCACTCTGCTTATTAAACTTATATGTAGAGTACATCATGAGAAATACTGGGCTGGATGAATCTCAAGCTGGAATCAAGATTGCTGGGAGACATTTCAGCAACCTCAGATATGCAGATAATGCCACTCTAGTAGCAGAAAGAAGAGGAACGAAAGAGCCTCTTGATGAGAGTAAAAGAGAAGAGGGAAAAGGCTGGCTTGAAATGCAACAGTAAAAAAAAAACTAAGATCATGGCATCCAGTCCCATCACTGTGACAAACAGAAGGGGAAAAAGTGGAAGTAGTGGCATATTTTATTTTCTTGGGCTTCAAAATCTTTGGGGATAATGACTGTAGCCAAGAAATTCAAAGACACTTGTTCCTTGGAAGGAAAACTATGACAAACCTAGACAGTGTATTAAAAAGTAGAGACATCACTTTGCTAACAAAGGTCCATATGGTCAAAGCTGTGGTTTTTCCAGTAGTCATGAACGGATGAGAAGGCAGTGGCACCCCACTCCAGTACTCTTGACTGGAAAATCCCATGGATGAAGGAGCCTGGTAGGCTGCAGTCCATGGGGTTGCAAAGAGTTGGACAAGACTGAGCGACTTCACTTTCACTTTTCACTTTCATGCATTGGAGAAGGAAATGGGAACCCACTACAGTGTTCTTGCTTGGAGAATCCCAGGGACGGGGGAGCCTGGTGAGCTGCCGTCTATGGGGTCACACAGAGTCGGGGAAACGACTGAAGCGACTTAGCAGCAGCAGCATGAATGGATGTGAGTTGAACCATAAAGAAGGCTGGGTGCTGAAGAATTGATGCTTTCCAATTGTAGTGCTCAAGAAGACTTGAGAGTCCCTTGAACTGCAAGATTAAATCAGTCAATCCTAAGAGAAATCAACCCTGAATGTTCATTGGGAGGACTGATGCTGAAGCTGAAGCTCCAGTATTTTGGCCACCCGATGCGAATGTGCTATCTAGGTTGGTCATAACTCTTTCCAAGGAGTAAGTGTCTTTTAATTTCATGGCTGCAGTCACCATCTGCAGTGATTTTGGAGCCCAAAAAACTAAAGTCTGACACTGTTTCCACTGTTTCCCCATCTATTTCCCATGAAGTGATGGGACCGGATGCCATGATCTTTGTTTTCTGAATGTTGAGCTTTAAGCCAACTTTTTCACTCTCCTCTTTCACTTTTATCAAGAGGCTTTTTAGTTCCTCTTCACTTTCTGTCATAAGGGTGGTGTCATCTGCTTATCTGAGGTTATTGATATTTCTCCCGGCAATCTTGATTCCAGCTTGTGCTTCTTCCAGCCCAGCGTTTCTCATGATGTCCTCTGCATATAAGTTAAATAAGCAGGGTGACAATATACAGCCTTGATGTACTCCCTGTACTATTTGGAACCAGTCTGTTGTTCCATGTGCAGTTCTAACTGTTGCTTCCTGACCTGCCTATATTAAAAAATGCTTACTCCTTGGAAGAAAAGTTATGACCAACCTAGATAGCATATTAAAAAGTAGAGACATTACTTTGCCAACAAAGGTCCGTCTAGTCAAGGCTGTGGTTTTTCCAGTGTATGGATGTGAGAGTTGGACTGTGAAGAAAGCTGAGCGCTGAAGAATTGATGCTTTTGAACTGTGGTGTTGGAGAAGATTCTTGAGAGTCCCTTGGATGCAAGGAGATCCAACCAGTCCATTCTAAAGGAGATCAGTCCTGGGTGTTCATTGGAAGGACTGATGCTAAAGCTGAAACTCCAGTACTTTGGCCACCTCATGTGAAGAGTTGACTCATTGGAAAAGACTCTGATGCTGGGAGGGATTGGGGGCAGGAGGAGAAGGGGACGACAGAGGATGAGATGGCTGGATGGCATCAGCAACTCGATGGACATGAATTTGAGTAAACTCTGGGTGTTGGTGACAGAAAGGGAGGCCTGGTGTGCTGCGATTCATGGGGTCACAAAGAGTCAGACATGACTGACAACTGAACTGAACTGATGCGAAGAGCCAGTTCATTGGAAAGACCCTGGTGCTAGGAAATATTAAGGGCAGGAGGAGAAGGGGAGACACAGGATGAGACGTTCATATAGTGTCACTAACTCAATGGACATGATTTTGAGCAAACTTAAGATAGTGAAGGACAAGGCAGTCTGGCACACTGCAGTCCATGGGGTCACAAAGAGTCAGGCATGACTGAGAGACTGAACAACAATAAATCCTTCAGACAGAATTAAGCACATGCTTCCAGCTAAGTCAAAAGTTTTTTGAGAGATTTAGTTTTTTTCAACTATCAAAAGTACCACCATAATCATAGCAAAAATCAAGTCTTTGTGGGATTTCTTTGCTTTCATAGGTTTTAAATTTTTAATTGTAAATGCAAAGAAGGGAGGAAACTTTTTTTAGGGTCTGTTAAGAGTCTTAATCAGGCCTGATATACCACAAATTTCCAGAGTGCCCTGTGGGAGAAGTGTAGGGCTGCCCAAGAGGCCCAGGCCACTAGAAGGGAGATTGATTGTATTCAAGAATAAGAGGGTATTTCCCATTCCAGGAGCTCAGAACTCGGACCTTGGCCACTGGGTGAAAGTCTATGAACATTTCTGTCTTCAAGGAGCTCTTTTGCTTTGATTTTAACTTTACACAAATAATACGTGGACAGATTGTCCTTGAGAAACACTTAAACCCTACAATTAAGGCTAAAGTCTCCTATGACCAATGCCATCCATCCTGATTTCTCCTCCTCTTTCCCAGTAATAACCTCTGTGGTCATTTTGAGTGTATCTCATTCCATTTTTTAAAAAATGATTTTTACCTATCTTCATGGATATGATGTGAGAGTTGAACTATAAAGAAAGCTGAGCGCTAAAGAATTGATGCTCTGAGGCATGTGAGATCTTCCCAGATCAGGGATTGAACCCATGTCTCCTGCACTGGCCAGCAGAATCTTTACCACTGAGCCACCAGGAGGCCCCTCATTATAGTTTTGATTTGTATTTAGATTTCTACCCATTGGTGATGGACGGAAAACCTGGCGTGCTGCAGTCCATGGGGTCTCAAAGAGTTAGACACCACTGAGCAACTGAACTGAACTGAATTGAACCCACTTTTTGATTGGGTTGTTTGTCTGTTTGTTGTGATGTTGAACTATATGACCTGTTTGTATTTTTGGAAATTAATCCCTACTAGTGATATTCTGTGACAAGATTGGTACAGACATTCAGAAAAAGTGTTAGAAACATTTACAGCAGTGTCTGTTGAATGTAATAAGAAGGTTGAGCATATACAGGCATATTGCTAGTTTGGTTCCAGACCACCACAATAAAGCAAATATGGGTTGACCAAAAACTTCGTTTGGGTTTTCTGAGCAATGTTATAGAAAAACTTGAATGAACTTTTTGCTCAATCCAATATGACAATAAAGCAAATACCACAATAAAGTGAATCACACAAATTTTTTTGTTTGCCAGTGCATACAAGGGTTATGTTTACACTATACTATGGTCTAAGCGTGCAATAGCATTATGTCTAAACAAACATATATACCTTAATTAAAAAATACTTTACTGATAAAAGCTGACCACTGTCTGACAGCACAGGATTTCCATAAACCTTCAATTTATAAAAAATTGCAGTATCTGTGAAGTGCAATAAAACAAAGTATGCCTGTATTGTGTATATCTTTAACATTTTGTGTTTTACAAAATTATGTTATCTTACAAAATTATCAGCGTGTGATAGCTTGGAAATTTCAAAAGTTCTCTGGTTTGGCAGTGATCTTGTACGAGTAACTAAAACTCAGTGTGCCCCTTCTGGTAGGTCTGGTAGGTCATTGAGATGATTAGAGGTAATGAATGTATCTGAAGCACCTGGTACCATGCCTGACAGTAACAGAAATTAATGGGATCCCATCATGGAACAGTTCCTAACAAAACTATCTTCCAGTTGGCTGTTGAAGAACACACAAAATTGTGGAGTGTGGTGAGTGAATCTTTTTATTCAGGATCATGAATCATATTCTCACTGACGTAGAGTACACTGTGGCCCCAACCTCTCCTTCCTATCTCGTCTCATGTTCCCCTTCCCCAGAGTCCTTTTCTCTATTTCTTCCTCCAAAGATCCCAACTGATTTTTATTTCTTAAAAGCACAGTCATTTTCTGTTCCTGAAGCAGAGTGGGGGATGGAAATTTCTGGCCACCATGGTCTGGCCTCCTGTTCAAGCATCTAAAAATAACCAGACCATTCATACTGGGCCAATTTACCTCCTGCTGGCGTTTCTGCTGTGTCCTTATTGTGCTAAAAGAGTATCTGTTCCTTCTTTCCAGTATTACAGAAAGCGCCTTTCTCTCACCTTCACTTTAGTAGGTATCAGTACCTTTATTACTGGGGGCACTGTTATATGATGGTTAAGTACAGGTACTTTAGAGCCAGAAACTTTGGATTGAATTTTGACTCTGCTGCTTGTTAGTTGTGTGGCTTAGGGAAAATATAATTTTTAAAAATTATCAGAATTGATATTAGAAGCAATAATATCAGGGCTATTTATTCTAGGGGAAAATGAGTTTGAGCCATTGCCTAACCTGACTGTTCAAGAAAGTGAAATGGAGTAAAAGGCTTTACCGGGCCATCTTTTCTTCCAGGATTCCACAGTTGTTTTGTTTGACAGTAGAAGATCACTGGTTTAGTCTGACTCTAATTCTGAACTTTGCTGGTTAGAGTGTTTTAATTTAAGGCAATGTGATTTAAAACTCCTCTGTGATTGGGACTTCCCTGGCTCCCAGTGGCTAAGACTCCGAGCTTCCACTGCAGGGGACGCAAGGTTAGTTCCCTGGTCTGGAAACTAAGATTCCACAAACCACATTCCACGTGGCTAAAAAAAAAAAAAAAAATTAAGTAAAAAAAATAATAAGTTGTAAGAGGTAAAATTAATTTTTAAGAAGTCCCTCTGTGATTTAAAATTTACTTCCTATAAACCAGAAATTAAGTCTAGAATCTTCAGTAGCTCAGATTAAAATTTTGTCTAGAATATGAACATTCTTTTGAACCTAAATTCCTACAAAGATTTCATTCTAACAGCTAACTAGTTAGCTGTTTGTTTCCCCATCTTTCTTCTGTTTATCTCCACTGACTTGTCACCCTAAGCTCAGACATCACTCTCATAGGGACACTGCCTCCAATTCTCCAAGTCTGTTGCATGGACCCCTTTCATAGCTTCACTGAAGAGGATTGTAATTGCCTGCGAGTGTACCTAGATGTCTTACCAATCAATGAACTTCTTGTAGCCCACTACCCTATCTTCCCCAGTCCCCCTTGACTTTCACCTCCTTGATACCTGCCCATCCTTCTGTCCTCAGATCAAATGGTATACCCGCTATGGAAGATTTCCCCATTATAGAGAGCTATAATTTCCTGTGTTTTTTCTTTCATGGCATTTATCACTAGTCATTTTTTAATTTTCATGAATTTCTATCTCACTTATTAGACTACAAACTCCTTAGAAGCAGGACCATGTTTGCATATAGCTTACTACTGTGTCCCCAGCACCTAGCATGGTACCTGGCTCCCTGTAGCAGTTACTAAGTATTTACTGGCTGATAAAGGATGCTGTTTCATTCATTCATCCCCCTTAGGACAAACTGTCTTACTGATATTTGTGGCCTTCACAGACCACAGGCATACAAGCCCTTTATGGTATGAGAGAGAAAGGCAGAAAAATAGGTCTGCATGGAGGCAAACAAGATAGGAAACTATCATCTTTTTTAAAAAATATATTTCTGGCTGCACTGTCTTCATTGCTGCAGGCGGGCTTTCTCTAGCTGGGGCAAGTAGGGGCTACTCTTCCTGTGATCGGGCTTCTCATTGCAGTAGCTTCTCTTGTTGCAGATCGTGGGCTTTAGGGCACGCAGGCTTTAGTAATTGCAGCACCCAGGCTCAGTAGTTGCAGCTCACGGGTTTAGTTGCTCTGCAGCATGTGGGGTCTTCCTGGACCAGGGATAGAACTCATGTGCCCTGCATTTGCAGGTGAATTCTTATTCACTGTACCACCAAGGAAGTCTGGTGAACTATTCTTATCAAAAGTTAAACCTGAACCTAATCAAGACTTTAGATCTAACTTCTATTTTACAAGAAATAAAGAGATAGAAGAATATTTGATAACAACAGTATTGATTGCAAGGAAGCAATCAAGCAAATCCAGAAATTTTAAAACATTCTGCAAGACAACTGGTCTACACAAAGATTGTGACAAGAAAAAGTGGGAGGATTATTCTAAATTAAAAGATTAAACAAGCATAATATCCAAATGCACTATGTGAACCTCAATTTGGTTACTGGTTGTAAAAAAGCAATTACAAAAGACATCTTAACTACAATTTGAGAAGTTGTAATACGGACTCTATATTAGATGACACTTTGAAATTGTTATGTTTCTTATATATCTTATACACAAAAAATGTCCTTATTCTTAGAAGATGTATGATAAAATATTTAGGGTGTAGTGTCATGATGTCTACAACATAGATGATTCAACAACAATAAAATACATATATAGATTAAGCAAATATGGGCAAATATTAACAATCATTGAATTGAATTTGGGTGAAAAGTATACAGAGGATTACTGTGGAAGGTTTTTCCATTTGTTTATGGCTTTTGGATTGAGGGAGTCAGGTTTAATTTACATAGAGTAAAATTCAAAAATTTTAAATTTACATAGTATAAAGTTTTATTTTGACAAACACATGCAATAGTGTAACTACCATCATGGTCAAGATCTAGAATATATCTATTGCTTTCAAAGCTCTCCTTGCCTCTTTAGAGTCATTCCCTCATCCTGTACCCCCAACCTTTGGCAACACTGATCTATTCTCCACCTCTATAATTTTGTCTTTTCTAGAATGTGATATAAATGCATTTTAAGTCTGGCTTTTTAAACTTAGTATACTAGTTTTCTAGGGCTGCTCTGACAAAGTACCACAAACCAAGTGGCTTAAAGCAACAAAAATTTATTGTCTCAGTTCTGGATGCTAGAAGTCCAAAATCAATTTGTCAGGAGGTTCATGCTCTCTGGATGGCCCTTGAGGAGAATCTGTTCATGCCTTTCTCTTCGTTTCTGGTGTCACCAGCAATCCTTGGTGTTCTGTATCTCACAGCGGCATAACTGCAATCTCTGCCTTGACATTGCATGGTGTTCTCCCTGTGTGTTGCCTGTCATTGCGTTAATTACCAGTGATATTGAAGTAAGGGCTCACCCTATTCAAATATATGACCTCATCTTAGCTTATTTTATCTGCAATGATCCTGTTTCTAAGTAAGGTCCCATTTTGTGATGTTGGGGTTTAGTATTTCATATTTTTTGGAGGGGAGATACCATTGAACCTATGAGACTTAGCATGATACATTTGAGATTCATGTATGTTTTCACATGTTTCAGGAGTTATCAATGTGTAGTATCCTATTGTGTGGATATATCACACTTGTTTTTATTGAAGTACAGTTGATTTACAATATTATATTAGTTTCAGGTGTTACAGCATAGTGATTCAGTATTTTTATTGAGTATATACCATTTAAAGTTATTATACAATAATTGCTATATTTTCTTGTTCCTTATCTATTTTATACATAGTATTTTGCATCTCTTAATCCCCTACCCTTCTCTTGCCCTTCCCCCCTTCTCTTTCTCCACTAGTAATCCTAGTTAGTTTTCTATATCTGTGCATTTGTTCTGTTTTGAATATACATTCATTAGTTGTATTTTTAGATTCCACATATAAATGATAACATACAGTACTTGTTGTCCTTTGACTTATTTCACTAAACATAATAATCCCTAGGTCCATTATCTTGTTGCAAATGGCAGAATTTCATTGTTTTTTACGGCTCTAATAGCCATAAATATAAAATTGTCCACTCGTCTGTTGATAGACACTTGGGTTGCTTCTGCATCTTGGCTGCTGTAGATAATGCTGCTGTGGACATTGGGGTACATGTATCTTTCTGAATTAATGTAGCTTTTTTGGGGAAAATTCATAGTTTACCACAGTGGCTGCACCAATTTAGTGCCACCAAAAGTGTACAAGGGTTTCCCTTTCTCTGCATCCTCACCAACAGTAGTTATGGCTCATGGGCTCTAGAGCATGGGCTAGGTAGTTGTGGCACACCAGCTTGGTTGCTCTGTGGCATATGGAATTTTCCTGGACCACGGATCAAACCCCTGTCCCCTGCATCAGCAGGTGGATTCTTATCCCTTGTACCAAAAGGGAAGTCTGGAAGAATTAATATTGTTAAAACATCTATATTACCCAAAATAATATGCAGATTTAATGCAATCCCTATCAAAATACTGTAACATTTTTCACAGAACTAGAAGTAATCTTAAAATTTATGTGAAACCATAAAAGACCCCAAATTGCCAAGCAAACTTGAGAAAAAAGAACCAAGTAGAGATACCATGCTCCTTAACTTCAGACTATATTACAAAGCTACAGTAATAAAAACAGCATGATACTAGCTTCCAAACAGACACTTTGATCAATAGAACAGAATAGAGAGTCCAGAAATAAACTCATGTACCTATGGCCAATTAATCTATGACAAAGGAGGCAAGACTATAAAATGGAGAAAAGGACAATCTCTTCAATAAGTGGTGCAAGGAAAATTGGACAGCTGCATGTAAAAGAATGAGATTAAAACAGTTCCTCACCATATGCAAAAATAAATTCAAATGGATTAAAGACCTAAATGTAAGACCTGAAACCATAAAACTCCTAGAACAGAGCAGAGGCAGAACATTCTTTGACATAAATCATAGCAATATTATTTTAGATCGGTCTCCCAGGGCAAAGGAAATAAATACAAAAATAAATGGAACCTAATTAAACTTAAAAGCTTTTGCACAGCAAAGCAAACCATTGATAAGACAAAAAAACAACATTCTGAATGGGAGGAAATATTTGATATAGTCAAGTGATATGACTGATGGGGTTAATATCTAAAATATATAAACAGCTCATACAACTCAATGTCAGAAAAACAAACAACCTGAGTGAAAAAAGGATATACCACATTTTGTTTGTCCATTTATCAGCTGAAAGACATTTGGATTGTTTACAGTGTTAGCCAATTATGAATAAACACTATAAATATAATTTATACTTTTATAACACTGATTTATGACCACAGTATTAAATGTAGCATTATAATTATTAATAAATACTGCTACTGTAGGCATTTGCATATAGATTTTTTGTATGAACAGAAATTTTCACTTATCTTGGGTAAATATCAAGGAATGGGATGATTATCTCTAGAGAAACTTCTAGACTTTTCCAAAGTGGTGGTACTATTTTCCATTCCTATAAACAGTATAGTCCTTCTACATTTTCATTAACACTTGACATTCTAAGTTTTTCTGATTTCAGCCATTTCAATGCATATTTAGTGGTATTTCACTTTGGTTTCAGTGCGCATTCCCCTAATGACTTATGAGGGCTTCCCAGATGGCTCAGTAGTAAAGAATCCACCTGCCAAGCAGCAGACATGGGTTTGATCCCTGGGTCAAGAAGGTCCCCTGGAGAAGGACATAGCAATCCACTCCAGTGTTCTTACCTGGGAAATCCCATGGACAGAGGAGCCTGGTGGGCTGCAGTTCATCGTGTTGCAAAGAGTTGGACATGACTTAGTGACTAAATAACAACAACAACAACAATGACTTAGAATATTAAGCATCTTTTCACATGCTTATCTGCCATTTGTGTACCTTCTTTGGTAAAATATCTGGTCAAATATTTTGCCTATTTTTATTAGGTTATTTGTTGTGTGAATTCTCTCTATATTCTATATACAAGTCCTTTAGTAGATATGTGTTTTTAAAATACTTTCTCCCAATCTGTGGCTTACCTTGTCTTTTTCTTAATAGTGTCCTTCAAGAGCAGAAACTTAATTTTTATAAAGTCCATTTTATTTTTATGAGTTGATCTTTTGATATCATTGTACATGTTTTTCAGTTTTTCTGTGAGTTTGAAGTTTTTCTTTTTTGGGGGGTGGCTGCTGAAGAAATGAAAAAAGTCAGTGAAGTTTGCTCAGTCGTGTCTGACTCTTTGCGACCCCATGGACTGAATGGTCCATGGAATTCTCCAGTCTAGAATACTGGAGTGGGTACCCTTTCCCTTTTCCAACCCAGGAGATCCATCTTCTGGATCTTCCCAACCCAGAGATCGAACCCAGGTCTTCCACATTGCAGGCGGATTCTTTACCATCTGAGCCACAATGGAAGTCCAAAAATACTGGAGTGGGTAGCCTATTCCTTTTCCCATGGATCTTCCCAACCCAGGAATCGAACTGGGGTCTCCTGCATTGCAGGCAGATTCTTTACCAACTGAGCTATAAGGGAAGAAATGAAACTTTCACAATAAAAAGTTGGGGAAGAAAAGAAGGCAGAGACAACTATTTTTTAAAAAAGAAGCAAACAGTTAAGAGGCAAGCAATACAAGATAAAGTCCTTTTTTAAAAAAACTCTCCAATCTGGCTTTTTTCCACCCTTTAGTCCTCCACAGATTCAGTCCCTTTCAACTCTACTGTTTCTTCCTCAATTCCTTGTTTAATCAATCTCAAGAGAATAAGAGAGAGTAGGAGGGAGAGACAGAGAGAAAAATGTGATTTTGGAACATTTCAGCATTCATGATGGGGAGTTTTGAACCTATTCTTAGAAGTTCCCCTGAGACTGGAGTGGTAGTGACCCAGACTCCTCAGCTTCAGGAACTGGAGTTGATTTTGGCTGTGAAATGAACACCCATGAGTGTGTGCTAAGTTACTTCAGTTGTGTCCAACTCTTTTTGAACCTA
Organism: Oryx dammah; assembly: GCF_014754425.2. Taxonomy (NCBI): domain Eukaryota; kingdom Metazoa; phylum Chordata; class Mammalia; order Artiodactyla; family Bovidae; genus Oryx; species Oryx dammah. The sequence continues at coordinate 59,854,754 of NW_024070209.1, forward strand.
TGGACTGTAGCCCTCCAGGCTCCTCTGTCCATGGGATCTTCCAGGGAAGAATACTGGAGTGGATTGCCATGCCCTCCTCCAGGGGATCTTTCCGACCCAGGCATTGAACCCATGTCTCCTGCATCTTGCAGGAGGATTCTTTACAACTGAGGCACCAGGGAAGCCTCTGAGACTGCAGAGAGATAGTTCAGGTCTCTGGAGTCTGGCTTGTGCTCCCTCAGTCATTGACGAATAGCATGCCATTGCCAGGCCTGGTGAGAGGCTTGCTGAAGCTACATAATCTGTGGCCTGAGAGGTAGTCCTCAGCATGGTAGGAAACTGGTCATCCTGTTGCCTGTAGAAGTTCTCCAAAACCAGAAGATGAGCAAAAGGAATTCCAGTCAGTGAACTAGCTTCCTGTCTACCTACTACCAGCTGTTTTCCTGCTATACACATCTGTCTCATCTCTCCTGGGCAGGGCTTTGTCCATCACATCCTATTCAGACACTAGTGGCGTCTCCCTCATTCCACCCCCTGTATGATACTTTGAAGCAGGTTTGAAGGGACAATAAGAACCTAGGTTAAACTCCCTGTAGATTGTTTTCAAGCTGGTAACCCAGATAGAGGAAGACCTAAGACATTTTTTGGACTCTTTGTGATGACCCTTTGATTTATCTTGCTTTCTCTGCTGTTACACTCATTCTGCCAAAAAGGAACAAGTTGCAAACACGTGGAAGCTTAATTCAACTGGGGTCCTAATTTTCTGATTCCTGGCCTGAGCCTGTGTCATATGTCCTGAGTTATCAGCCTTGTCCTAAATTATATTCTGGATGGTCTTTGGAACAGGTCCTTATCAATGGTCTTTGGAATACTCTAATCTGCCCAAGTCTGTTTTGGATTAAACCCAGCATTGTCACTTGTCCAAAAGTAGGCTTCTTTCCAGGAGAAGGTGCCTCTATCAGAGTCACAGCTAACTTTGAACCCTGTTGACTGCCTTCAGTACATGGGTAATATGGTGGGTTTTGTGTGTCATTAACTTCCCAAAGTTCAGACTTTGCAAACCAGTCAGACTCATTTCATGCCTAATTTGGCCATATTGGCGTTCCACAGGGGACCCTGTGGCCCATGTTCTCTCTCCCTCAATCAGCCTAAGATGCTTCCCCAGTATCACCAGCTGCTGATCCCAGAGCTCCTGCTGAGTATAGCCAACCTCTGCCACAGTTAGTACTTGGCTGCTGCTCCCATTAGAACAACCACTGATGTTGGTATAGTATTTTTCTATTTAGAAAGCATGGTTGAATACAGTCTTACTTAATGCTCATCCTAACCTTGTGAGTAACCTTATGAGTAATAGTACCTACTCCCAGTTTTCAGGTGAGGAATCTGAGGCTCAAAAGGTCAAGTCACATGTCCATGTTTACATAGCTGATGTTTTGAGAAGGGCAAAACTGGATTCAAACCCAGGTCTTCTGAGAAAAATAGAATGTTTAAGTTGCTTTTATAGAATATTCCTGGAAAGATATATAAGAAACTAATCTCATGGATGGCCTGTTGGGATAAAAGAACTGGGTGGCAGAGAGACAGCAATGGCAGGAATGTTTCCCACAATATACCATTCTACAAACCACGTTACTATATTATCCATTAAAAAAAAGAGCTTGTCCCTGCCTTCTTTCTTTGGGCTGATCTCCTGATTCCTCTATCGGTGATCAGCTTAAAAACCACTCATCTACCACTCAGCTGAGTGCATCAAGACATCATACTTCTGAAACTGGCAGCATTTTGGTGTAAAATTTGTGCACTAGCTTCAGTCTTCCAGCATGAATCCATTTACATTACACTAACATAATGTGTGGAGACACACCCCATGTCCTTCAGGGGAAAAAAAGCTGTGTTTTCCTTGTCAAGGCAGCCCAGCCCTGATCTCCCTGCAGTGCATCTCAGCCAGCATCATAGGTATCTGAGGTTGCAGGGAGGTGACAGTACCCTCAGTCTCATCAGCCAAGGGAGGATTGGGGATGATCCACTGTTCCGAGAATGCAGAATTTGGGGGCAGGATGGGGTTTTTTTCCCCTATCAGATTCTTAGAAACCAAATTTGATTAGAACCAATTTGATTCTTAGAAATCAAATTCTTATTCCCCTATCATATCAAGAAACAAGCTAGAGGGGTGGGGACTTCCAGAATAGCAGAGTAAGGAGCTCAGCAGACATCTCTGACAAACAACAGTTTGGTGAAATATTAGTCTCTGAGAACTGTCCTAAGAGCATAGCGCAAGTGAAGAAATATTCAAGAAAATCTACTAATTGCAGTAAGAACAGGGTGGGGCTAAGGCATTTGAGGGGTTTCCCTGGTGGCTCAGTGGTAAGAATCACCCTGCCAATGCAGGAGACAGGGGTTCAGTCCCTGGGTCGGGAAGATCCCCAGGGGAAGGAAATGGCAGTCTGCTCCAGTATTCTTTTCAGGGTAATCCTATGGACAGAGGAGCCTGGCAGGCTATAGTCCATGGGGTCACAACAGAGTTAGACAGGACTTAGGAACTAAAAAACAACATGGCGTTTGAGACAAGGACAAGCTCCTTTACCGCTGTCCCCTGCTCTTCACCCCACGCATTCTGCTCCATACAAGTACAGCCAAGAAGACATGGGCTCCTTCCCAGAATCTCCCAGTCAGGGATTACAGTTTAACCCCTGGAGGGACAGGCTCCCCTGGGGTTAAACTCTCCCCTTTCATACCCCTTATTGCAAAAACTCTATAGCAGGCAAGCACAGCAAAGTGGACCAGGTCTCCCTTCCCCAACCCAGTCTTTACTCATAGAAACTGGATCACTCACACATTGCCGGGAGGAATGTCAAATGGTACAGCCACTCTGGAAATCAGTTTGGCAGTTTCTTAAAAACCTAAATATACAACTACCATACAACCCAGCAATTGCAATCCTGGGCATTTATCCCAGAGAAATGAAGACATATGTTCAAACCAAAATCTATACACATATGTTTATAGCAGCTTTATTTATAATAGCTCAAAATTGGAAACAACCCAAACATCCTTCAACAGGTGAATGGTTAAACAAATTGATACATCCATAAGATGGAATACTCCTCAGCCATAAAAAGAAACTATTAATCATGAAATAACCTGGATGAATCTCTAGAGAATTATACCGAGTAGAAAAAAAATCCCAAAAGGTTATATACCATATTCTCTATTTATATAACATTTTCTAAATAGAAAAATTATAGAAATGAGGTAGAGATTATAGTTGCCAGGGACAAGGAGGAGTTGGGGCAGGAGGGAACTGTGTGTGGCTATGAAAGGATAACATAGGGACTTCCCTGGCGGAATCCCTGGTTGGGGAGCTATGATCCCACATGCCATGGGGTGTAGCCAAAAAAGAAAAAAATGTATATAACATAAGAGATCTTAGTGATGATAGAAATGTTCTGTATCTTGACTGTATCAGTGTCAGTATCCTGATTGTGATATTGTACTGTAGTTTCACAAGATGTTACATGGGAAAAATTGTAAAGGATTTTTTGATCTCTATATTATTTCTTACAGGTATGTATAAATCTGCAAATACATCAAAATAAAAAGCTTAATTTTTTTAAAAAATGGAAAGGATTTGAATAGACATAGACATTTGTCAAAAGATGTACAGATGGCTAATAAATACATGAAAAGATGCTCAACATTAGAGAAATGCAAATCAAAACCACAGTAAAATAGTAGAGCTAAAACTAAAAGCAAGACAATAACAATTGGTTAGGAGGATGCAGAGAAATTAAAACCCTTATACATTGCTAGTGGAATGTAAAATGAGGCAGTCAATTTTGAAAACAGTTCTTTAAAATCATAAACATAGTTACCATTGACCAAGTAAGTCTAATCTTAAGTAAACATAAAAGAAATGAAAACATATATTTATCAAAAACTGTTTTTCAATGATAAAAAAGAATTACTGAGACGTGCTACAAGATGGAGGATCCTTGAAAACATTTTAAGTCAAAGAAGTCAATTGCAAAAGACCACATGTTACATTTACAATTATATTATATCAAATGTCCAGAATAGGTAAATCTATAGAGACAAAGTAGATTTGTGGTTGCCTGGGGGCAACCTGGGTGACTGCTAATGAGTATAGTATTTCTTTGGAGGAGAATGAAAATGTCTAAAATTAGATTGCGGTGATGTTTGCTTGTAAACTTACTAAAGAACATTGACTTTTACCCTTTAAAAAGGCAAATAGTATGGTATGCGAATTATATGTCAAGAAAGCTAAAAAAAGAAAAAAGCTTGAATTCAAGCTATCTGTTTCATACTCTTCTTTAAACTTTTTATTTGGAAAATTTTTTTAAGTCACAAAAAGTTGTAAGATTCACCCACCACTGACATTTTGCCTATTTTTAAGGTCAAATTCCCTTGGCTTTGGGCTGATGTAGTTTTTTTTTTTTTTTGTAGGCCTGGGTTTCAGATTGTGTTGCTTACTCTACTCCAGTGGTTTGCAGTAGAGCCACCTAGCACTGTTTGGAGACATCTCGGAGGCAGCTGCTACTGGCATTCAGTGAACAGAGGGTGGGGAGGCTGGGAAACATCCGACAGCATAGGGCAGCCCTCCCAACCAAACTTATCTGGACCAAAACACTAGTAGTGCCAAGACTGAGAAACCAGTTGTACTCAGTCTGTTTATCAAAAAAAAAAAGAAAAGAAATATTATGGTCTTGTTAAACAGAGTGGGGATTTTATTCTCAGATTAGAGCTTTCAGGCTTCCCTAGTGCCTCAGTGGTAAAGAATCTGCCGGCAATGTGGGAGACGTGGGTTCAATCCCTGGGTCAGTAAGAGAAAGAAATGACAACCCACTCTAGTAGTATTGCTTGGGAAATCCCATGGACAGAGGAACCTGGTGGGCTACAGGCCACGGGGTCTCAAAGAGTCAGACACGACTGAGAGAGTACAGAGCGACAACAAGAGCTTTGGAGTGTGGAGTGTGCATATGGTTTATTATTTGGTCTTTCAACTGGTTCCCTACCCGAAACATTTACCTTTTCCCTGTGAGGGCGGGAGCCAGACAGACAATGCTGCAGCATCTGAGCAACCCCGTAAATGAACGGGCACTTAGGAATTTGGAAAAGAGGAGAGGGCAGTAACTGGGGAGTCAAGTGGCAGCATTAACAAGGCCCAGGGGATAGTAAAGCCAGGGAACTGGGAAATCTGGTCCCAGTTTGAGGCTGCTTTATCATGGCACTGGGATAAACCACAGCCTTAGGGCTTAAAGGATCCAAGAGGTCACTTCATACACGACTTCTTGCTACTTTGATTCCCTCATGAAATGCTGTCACTGTGGCCATTCTAAGAGGTTGGGGTTGTCAGGGTGACTGCATGCTAGGGTATCTTGGCATCCAGCTTTTCAGTGGGTGTGCCCTCCCAGTGCCACATGAGGACCTGTGCAGTGTTTCCATGGTCTCTGGAGAAGATGGGACCACAAAGGGAATCTGGGTCCTCTGAAAGGCCTTTGCTCAGGAAGTTGAAGCTTTCATCCACCATTACATTTATATACACACACATATATATATACACATATGTACATATATATGTATGTATCAGTTCAGTTCAGTTCAGTCACTCAATCATGTCCGACTCTTTGCCACCCCATGAATCGCAGCATGCCAGGCCTCCCTGTCCATCACCAACTCCCGGAGTTCATCCAAACTCATGTCCATTGAGTTTGTGATGCCATCCAGCCATCTCATCCTCTGTCGTCCCCTTCTCCTCCTGCCTTCAATCGTTCCCAGCATCAGGGTCTTTTCAAATGAGTCAGCTCTTCGCATCAGGTGGACAAAATACTGGAGTTTCAGCTTCAACATCAGTCCTTCCAATGAACACCCAGGACTGATTTCCCTTAGGATGGACTGGTTGGATCTCCTTGTTGTCCAAGGGACTCTCAAGAGTCTTCAGCACCACAGTTGAAAAGCATCAATTCTGCACTCAGCCCTCTTTATACTCCAACTCTCACATCCATACATGACCACTGGAAACACCATAGCCTTGACTAGATGGACCTTTGTTGACAAAGTAATGTTTCTGCTTTTTAATATGCTGTCTAGGTTGGTCATAACTTTCCTTCCAAGGAGTAAGTGTCTTTAATTTCACAGCTGCAGTCACCATCTGCAGTGATTTTGGAGCCCCCCAAAATAAAGTCAGCCACTGTTTCCACTGTTTCCCTATCTATTTGCTATGAAGTGATGAGACCGGATACCGTGATCTTAGTTTTCTAAATGTTGAGCTTTAAGCCAACTTTTTCACTCTTCTCTTTCACTTTCATCAAGAGGCTCTTTAGTTCTTCTTCACTTTCTATATACCATGATGGGCCTGGGGTGGGTACATGGGAGGGTGCTGGTCATGAACCCCTGAATCCTTTGTTTCTGCATTTTCCCAGAATGTCTGAAAAGTGTATCCTGCTCTGAGAGGTCACACAACAGTTTTCAGTAAATATTTGAATCTCAACTGCCTCAGGCACTGCATGAGGCACACTAGTGGACAAGAGAGACTAGACCTCTAATCTCAGACATCATATATTAACAATAATGTTTATGCAACAGCTGATTTTTCTCTGTTGAGAAATTGGCTTTATCACATCTTTGCTTGTTATCATCAGAAAGTTTTCAAGTTGAATAATACTAGTCAATGAGAGCAAGAGAGGGGGTGTCTGTTGAGTTTTCTATTAAGAGAAGGGTTACTAACCATCAGCTGGAGTCAGAGGCTATAGAGAAAATCCTTCTTAAAGTGTTTATTTAAGTGGATAAGCCACTAAAAGCTCAGTCATTGAAGAGCAAAATAGTGAAATGGAAAATACGGGCGAATAAAGTGAACCTAAAACTTTTGAAGACAAATGGGAAAAGCTGAATGATGGCTTTCTAAAAGAACGTTATTGCATTTGGGGCTTAGAAGCTAAAAGCTTTCTTTAAAGCAAGATATAGTCATTGTGGATGATAAATACTAATTTGGCCACATCTATTTTTCCTTTTAACTAATTTTAGTTGTGTTTTTCCTTTCTGTTATTCTGTTTTACATAAAATATTTTAAATTTAAAATTTCTTCAAAGTCTATTTGGCATAGGGTGGGGTATAAATAAATACTTTTTTGAAAAATCAGAACAAAGTGTGGACAATAGATGTCCCCTGGGATGAAAGTCAGGAAGGGCAGGGTGGAGACAGGTATGCCAGCAAGGACAGAAAGTCCTCTGATAGCATTATGCCTCTATGAGGTCCTGAGTACAGTGTTCTAGGTCAGTCCAGACAAAACTGACCTTTGTTTAAAGAGTTTTTAAAACCAAACATTTTTGGTACATCAAGGCCCTCTACTCCTTAGATAACTGAGATCCAGTAACTGTAACAGTAACTATGTTACTATGTAATTTTATCCATGTTCCCAACCTCCATGCAATGGACAGAAGTTGAGGAAAATGAGAGACTTGAACTGGGACGATAATACAGGAATCTTCCTTAACAGAATCTACTAGAAGAGGATAAGGTGCTCTCTCAGGTTGAAAATCAGGTAGGAATTTTTGTTAACTTTGTCCTGTTTCTTTGCAAACCACAAGCAGAATCTGAAGCCCTTTTTGGAGATCCAGAGAATAAATGCCATTTCTTTCACCTGGAGTTTCAAGCAGCCAACTTTGAGCCTCTGCTGGATCCAGACAGTGACTTCCTCTAACCCTTCCACAGAGTTATGGAGTTTTTTTCCCCTCTGAGCACAAAACAGGCATTTCCCTGACATGGGTTTCTGTGTTCACACATAATTCCTGGTGAGCCTGTTATTGGTGGCTCATAGGATTGACTTTGGAGGAACTGGCTTCCTCATGCTCTCATCTTGCTTCCACAGTTTCTCATTTGTGGGAGCTGAGTCTCCTCCACATTCAGAGAGACTAACTTGGAGCCAGACATATAGACGAAACTAGTTAGTGTCGGCTTGATTGTTTTAAGGCGTTTATTAGCTTTCTTAAAGAGAGTATGTACACATCTATTAGCATGGCTAAAGCAAAATTAGAAACAGTACCAAATGCTAGCAAGGATGCAGAAAAACTGGATCACTCATACACTGCTGATAAGAATGTAAGATGGTACAGCCACTCTGGAAAACAGTTTGACAGTTTTTTACAAACCTAACATGTACTTACCAAATGACCCAGCAGTTTCATTCCTTGGCTATTTATCCTAGAGTAATAAAATCCTATGCTCACACAGAAACCTATTCACGAATGTTTATAGCAGTTTTATTCATAATACCCAAAAAGCAGAAATAACCAAGATGTTCTTCAACAGTAGGTGAATGGCTAAGCTTTGGTACTTCTATTTATTTACTTATTTATTGGCCACGCTGTGTGGCATGCGCAATCTTAGTTCCTCTGCCCAGGATTGAACCTGTGTGCCCTGCAGTGGAAGCTCAGAGTCCTAACCACTGGACCACCAGGAAATTCCCCAAACTTTGGTACTTCTATACCATAGAATACTATACAGCAATTAAAAGGAATGAGCCATTGATTTTTTTAAAAAGCCCATTCAAGAAGACACATTTTATGATTCCATTTATAGAACATTCATAAAATAGCAAGATTTTAGAAATGGAGAACAGATTAGTGGTTGTCTGGGATTAGGATTATAAGGAGAAGGAGTAGGACGATGGATGCAGTTCTGAAAGGTAACTGGAGAGATCCCGTGGTTATGTAATTGTTCTGTATTTTGATTGGGATAGTGGATATACAAACCTAATCGTGATTAAGTTGTGTAAACACATAAATGAGTACAAGTTAAACTAAAATATAAATAGAATAGGTGGATTATACTAATCCAGTATTCTAGTTGTGTTAGTGGCTTTTTGTGTTTTTTTAAGTTATTTATTTTTGGCTATGCTGGGTCTTTGTTCCTGCTCAGGCTTTTCTCTAGTTGCAGTGAGCTGGGGCTGCTCTTCATTGCGTTGCACAGGCTTCTTATTTCAGCGGCTTCTTTTGTTGTGGAACACAGGCTCAAGGGCACTGAGCTTCAGTAGTTGTGGCTCATGGGCTCAGTAGTTGTGGCTCCCAAGCTCTAGAGCACAGGCTCAGCAGTTGTGGCCAGCAGGCTGAGTTGCTCCGTGGCATGTGGGATCTTCCTGGGTCAGGGATTGAACTCCTGCGTTGGTGGGCAAATTCTTTACCCCTGAGCCACCAGAGAAGCCCTGTTTTAGTGTTTTGAGAACTGTTAGCATAAGGGGGAGCCTGGTGGGCTGCCGTCTATGGGGTCGCACAGAGTCGGACACGACTGAAGCGACTTAGCAGCAGCAGCAGCAGCAGCAGCAGCATAAGGGGGCATTGAGGGGGGAGGCTTCCCAGGTGGCCCAGTGGTAAAGAATCCATCTGCCAGTGCCAGAGATGCAAAAGACATGGGTTTGATCCTTGAGTTGGGAAGATCTCCTGGAGTAGGAAATGGCAACCCGCTCCAGTATTTCTTGCCTGGAAAATTCCACGGACAGAGGAGCCTGGTGGGCTACAGTCCATGGGGTCACAAAGAGTCAGACACAACTGAGCAAGCACACAGCATTCGGGGAAATAGGGTGAACAGTATATAGATCTCTCTCTATTCTTTCTTACAACCGCATGTGAATCCACACTTAATAAAATTTCAGCAGCCATTCATATTGAAACAAAACAAAACAAAGCTCAGCAAACTGGGAATAGAGGGAAATGTCCTCAGAATAATAAAGAGCACCCTTGTCCTCCCCAGCAGTTGGTATTTAGGGTTTCTTTTGTGTGTGTGTGTCATTCTCATAGGTATGTAGTGGTATCACATTGTTGTAATTTGCAGTTCCCTAAGGCAAATGATACAGTGCACCTTTTCATATGCTTAATAACCATTTGCAGATCTTCTTTGGTGAAGTATGTGTTCAGCTCTTTTGTGTATTTTTAAATTGGGTAGTTTATTATCTTACTGTTGAGTTCTGAGACTTTGTATATTATATACAAGTACTGTGTCAGATATGTGTTCTGCAAATGTTTTCTCCCAGTAAAGGCTTGACTTGTCTTTTCATATTTTATGATGTCTTTAAAAAAGAAATTTAATTTTAATAAGATCAAGCTTGTTAATGTTTCTTTCCTGCATCATGCTGTTGATTTTATATTGAAAAACTCATTATCAGACCCAAGGTCATGCAGATTTTCTCCTATTTTTTCTTCAAGAAGTTTTGTAGTTTTGCATTTTACATTTAGGTCTATGGTCCATTTTGAGTTACTTTTTATATAAGGTGGAAGGTCTGTGTCTAGGTTCATTTTTTTGCATATGAACATCCATCACTCTCACAAAAACAAAAATCAAAAAACCCCACAGTGATGGTCATATGTCAAAGGAATATTGGAGCCAATGGAATAGAGTTCTTAATGGCCAAAGCTGGAACAATTTGAGCAACAAAATTAATAAAGTATTGTAGTATTATATTATAGCCATAGCATAAAATAAATGTTCATGATTCCATCTGGTATCAATAAATGATGGAATAAATAAATAAACTGGGGAGACTAGATATATCTCCCATGCAAATAACTGATGTAGGTTTTCTGCCCTTAAGAGGATGGAACATAATTTTCCACTCCTTAAATATGGTTTGTATGTGGTGACTTTCTTCCAAAGAGTATAGTATGGAAATAGAGAAAAAAAGAGTAGCTTTACAGTAGAGAGTGAAAGTATTATTCATGTCTGACTCTTTGCATCCCCACGGACTGTAACCCCCCAGGTTCCTCTGTCCAAGGGATTCTCCAGGCAAGAATTCTGGAGTGTATTGCCATTTCCTTCTCCAGGGGATCTTCCCAACCCAAGGACTGAACCCAGGTCTCCTGCATTGCTGACGAATTCTTTACCATCTGAGCCACTAGGGAGGGAAGCCCCTAGTTTTATAGAAGAAAAACCTGACAAACACTGTCTCAACCAGGTGAGCAAAGGCAACATCAGCAGTGATAAATCATATTGTTAGTATGTTCCAGTCCATACTAGATGTGATGAGGGCAACACTTTACCACTGTGGTCTTCCTCCCCAAAACACATTACACCAGTCTCACTGTGGGGAAAACATGGGACAAACCACAGTTAACAGATACCCTGCAAAATATTAGACCAGGAAGTCCTAAATATTAGACCAGGACTGCTTAAAACTCTTATGGGTCATCAGAAAACAAGAACGATAACAACAGCAAAAAAAGAAAAGTCCAAGAAACAGTCACAGCCAAGAGGAATCTAAGGAGATATGCTACGAACACAGAGTGAAAGTGTTAGCCACTCAGTTGTGTCCAACTCTTTTCAACCCCATGGACTGTAACCCGCCAGGCTCCTCTGCCCGTGGAATTATCCAGGCAAGAATACTAGAGTGGGGTGCCATTCCATTCCCTTCTGCAGGGGATCTTCCTGACCCAGGGGTAGAATCTGGGTCTCCTGCATTGCAGGCAGTTTCTTTTACCTTCTGAGCCACAGGGTATCCCAGGTGCGATCTTGATACACAAAAGGGACATTAGGGTAAAATGAGGAAATCCCAAGTATGAGCTTTAGTTAATAAGAAAGTATCAAGATTGGCCCTTAATTGTGAAATGCTGATAGGGGAAATAGGACATGGAGTATATGAGAACTCTCTGTACTATTTCATAATAATTCTGTACATTTAAAACTGTTGTAAAAATAAAAACTTATTTTGAAATAATAGGAACTGGTGTGGTTCTTGTGCCACCCTGGAGAAGGTCCCAGTGCACCTGTGCCCAGGCTGGGTGCAACATCACTTCTTGGTCTCTGCTTCAGTTTTTTCTCTTTCCCCCTTTCCCTCTGTGGTGCTTGTGCAGAGGATTCAGTTCTGAGACTGCCTAAAGCCACTGGGAAAATGGTGGAAAATTCACCATCATCGTTGCCAGAAAAAGCAATTTACGGCTTTATTCTTAAGTTCCCAATTTGGCTTCACACTCTTATCTCCTGTGGGCTTTTATTTCTGAATCTTGGCTAAACTCCTTAGGCTTAAGCTTTTGGCCTCAAAAACATTGGACAGCTACATTATCTGTCCACTTCCTATTTCTATAGTAAGGAGCTACAGTAACCAGCTATGTACTCTTATCTGGAGCTCATACAATTACAGATGACTATTCCCTGGTGGCTCAGATGGTAAAGCGTCTTCCTGCAATGTGGGAGACCTGGGTTCAACCCCTAGGTCGGGAAGATCCCTGGAGAAGGAAATGGCAACCCACTCTAGTACTCTTGCCTGGAAAATTCCATGGACTGAGGAGCCTGGTAGGCTACAGTCCATGGGGTCGCAAAGAGTTGGACATGACTGAGCAACTTCACTTTCACTTTCACATGCTAAAAATCACAGCAGAACAAATACCAAGAGAAGTCATCCCAGTATTAAGAGATCTCCCTCTTGTAGTTCTTTCTTGCAGCCAAAAAACACTTTATACTCCAAACTTAGTTATATGTAGGCATACTAACACCAGGCATTTATGTTTTTGAGATAGTCATTTTGACCACAATTATTTTCACTCTGTCATCTATTAATATCCAGTATTTATTCCCTGGAGAAGGAAATGGCAATCCACTCCGGCACTCTTGCCTGGAAAATCCCATGGATGGAGGAGCCTGATAGGCTACAGTCCATGGGGTCACAAAGAGTCAGACACAACTGAGCGACTTCACTTCACTATTGATATTAAAAAAAGTGAGTTGAACTTCTCAGATTAAGTTCTATCAATATTGTAAATATTCTTATATATTAATTATTTTGAACATAAATAAATAAAGTTAAAGATAAAAGGAATGAACTATTGATATACCCAACAACTTGGATGGATCTCAAATTATGTTGAGTGGAAAAAGTCAAACTCAAAATATTGCATTTACATAGCATTTTGTATGACATATAGCAATTTATATCAAAAATTTTTAATAACAAAATTATAGAGATGGAGCATTAATTGATATTTGCTAGGTACTCTTGTATGGAAAATTCCATGGACGGAGGAGCCTGATGGGCTGCAGTCCATGGGGTTGCTAAGAGTGGGACACAACTGAGCAAATTCACTTTCACTTTTCACTTTCATGCATTGGAGAAGGAAATGGCAACACACTCCAGTGTTCTTGCCTGGAGAATCCCAGGGACGGGGGAGCCTGGTGGGCTGCCATCTATGGGGTCGCACAGAGTCAGACACGACTGATGCGACTTAGCAGCAGCAGCAGCAGGGGTTCTAGAGATGGAGAGAGAGGAAGAGCATGAGTGCCAACAGGGAACTGGAATGGTCCTTGTGATAATGAAACAATTCTGCATCTTGACTGTGGTAGTAGTTACATGAACATACATATGATAAAATTGCATAGAATTAATAATACATCCATGTGTGTGCACGCACATATGCGCAAGTGCATGTTAACCTAATGAAATTGGAATAAGCTTTGTGGGTGTTGTAAAGTCATCGTCCTGGTTGTGATATGGTACTAAAGTCATGCAAGATGTTACCACTGGGGTAAATGGGTCAAGAGTAAATGAGTAAAGGGTAAATAGAATCTCTCATTACATTTTCAAAACTATATTTATTTTTATTTATTAATTTTTGGCTGCATCCATTCTTAGTTGCAGCATGCGGGCTCTTTGTAGCGGAGCACAGGCTCTGGAGCACATGGATTCTGTAGTTTGCAGTGTGCAGGCTTAGTTGCTCTGCAGCATGTGGAATCTTGTTCCCAGATCAGAGATCAAACCTGCATTCCCTGCATTGGACTGTGGATTCTCAACCATTTGACTACCAGGAAAATCCCTCTCATTACATTTTATAAAGGCAATAACTATTGTTTTCACTCATCCTTTTAAAAAAAATGGACATATAATTTTTATACTAGAAAACTCACCGTTTCAAGCTTACAATTCAATGGTTCTTAGTGTTTGTAACTATCACCGTTAATTCCAGAACACTTCATTTCTCCGAAAGAAACCCCAAATCCATTAGTAGTTGAGGCCCATTCTCCACCCCCATCCTCTAAAAACTATTAATCTATATTCTTCATCAGTAGATTTGCTTATTCTTGATATTTCATATATGTGGAATTATACAATATGTGTTCTTTTGTGTCTATCTCCTTTTGTCTAGCATGTTTTCCAGAATCATCCATCTTGGAGCATGTATCAGTACTTTATTCCTTTCTGTGGTTGAATAATGTTCCATTATATAGATATGCCACATTTTGTTTACTTATTCATTCATTGATAAACATATAGATTTTTTCTACTTTTTGACTATTATGAATAATGCTGCTAGGAATATTTATGTATAATCTTTTTTTAAAAACATACATTTTTCATTTTCTTGAAGACATACCTACAAGTGGAATTTTGGGATCATGTGGTAACTCTATGTTTAACTTTTTGAAGGACTGAAACAGTTTCCAAGATGCTATGCCATTTTACTTTCCCACCACCATCAGTGTATGAAAGTTTCAATTTTTCCACATCCTCACTAACACGTTATTGTCTGTTTCTTTGATGATAGCCATTCAAGTGGGTGTAAACTGATATCTTATTGTGGTTTTGATTTTCTATTTCTCATTGACTCAGTTTCAGTAGCCTTTGTCTTCCTAGGAATATGTCTATTTCATCTATGTTATCTAATTTGTTGACATACAATCATTCATAATTTCCCCTTATAGTCCTTTTTCTTTTTGCAAGGTTAATAATAATGTTTACTCTTTCATTGCTGATTTTAGTCATTTTGAGTCTTTTATCTTTTTCAGTCTAGCTAAATGTTGCCAGTTTTATTGATCTTGACAATGAACCAACTTTTGGTTTTATTTTCGCTATTGTTTTTCTAGTCTGTTTTGTTTATTTCCTTTCTAACCTTTTTTTCTCCCTTCCTTCACTTGCTTTGAATCTAGTTTGCTCTTCTTTTTCTACTTTGGGTGAAAAGTTAGGTTATTGATTTAAGATTTTTCTTTTTAAAGAGAAGCATCTATAACTTCTTTGTATATTCTTTTGCAGTTTCCTGTGAACCCATAATTATTTCAAGTTTTTATTTTAAATAAAAACATAAGGAAAAAAGTATGCTCTGCCAGAAGAGTTGTGTTTGAGAATGACTCAGTCATTGCACATAGCCTCAAGGAGATTAGTGGAGAAAGATACACATAGAGTGATTTAAAAGGTGAGACGGCTGCAGAGATGAAAAACACTGACGGATGTCCAGGGAAACCACGCAGGCACAATTGAGGGCTTATATGAACTGGAGAGTGATGTTTTATCATGGGAGTTTCACACTCAGAGAAACCAGTTCCTAAGGAGACTGGCACTTATTTCTAGTCAATCTTTAGGGACCACAGCTGAAGCCATTTGGGGCAGGGATGGAACCACACTCTGATTAAGGCTAATGTTCCCACCTGAGGTCTTTTTCTCTGAAGCTCAGAATGCTCAAAGATATCCCCATCTCCTACCAAGTCACTCAAAATGTTCAGCATGGGCAGACTGACTGCCTTTGAAAAACAGGAAGGAAAAACTAGAAAATTTGTTGGGGTTGCTGATATTTTTCAAAATTTCTTTAAATTTTTAAACAATTCCAGATTCACCAAAAAAAGTTGCAAAAACAGTTAACAGAACTCCAGATACCCTTCACCCAACTTTCCCAACTGTCCCAAAGGTTAACAACTTACATTGGATTCCTAACTCCTTTTAATGTTTACTAAAAAAAAAATTTTAGACTAAGTAATACATTCTTTTAGTTTATAAAGTAAAACAATATAAAGAGGTACATAGGTGAAAAATCTTGTTTTTGCCCCTGCCCTTCTACTGCATCAATCTCACCCCTCACAAACACTCATCATCATCTGAATTTTTTTCTTTTTTTTTTGGTTGTGCTGCACAGCTTGTGGGATCTTATTTCCCTGACCAGGTATTGAACCCGGGTCCTGGACAGTGAAAGTGTGAAGTGCTAGCCACTGGACCGCCAGAGAATTCCCATCTGTATTCTTCTTTGAGCAAAAGTAATAAAAATATTTTCATATCTCCTCTTCTTCTCTTTCCCATCCAAAAACAGTATTCTATGCATACTGTTCTGGATCTCACATTTATCATTTAACAATATAGCTTAGAAAGATTTTCAAATTAGAATGTAGTAATGCTATTTTTTTTAATTGAAAAGGACTTCAGTATTTATCTCATCTTTGCCCCACTGTCTTCCAGCATCGCTTTAAACCTACTTCTTGCTTCCTCGCTCACTTTCCTGTCTAACCTCTATTGTTTAAATCCCCAGTTCCCCAAGCATAGTTCATTCTCTGTGCTGACAAGCTCAGGGCTTTTACAGACCCCAGCCAGTGTGACTGGAGCGAAGCCACCAACCCCGTGGGCCATCAGGACCACAGGGACACATTCAGAAGGGACAGCAACAGGATGATGATTGCCTTAGCATGAGCGATGCCCCAAAGAGAGCACTCTGGGCCAAGAAGAAGAAATGATCTGGAACAAGGCCTTGTTGCTAAGCAACCCCAGAGAGGATGAAATTAACGCAGTCTGTTTTTCATGTAACTGCATCTCAAATGAAAGCTGAGGCCAGAGTTGATCCCATGCAAAATTAATAATTACCGCATGATTCTTTCTTTTAAATGGCTGCTGCCAAAAGACTGAGAACTGAAGAAACCAATATATCCTTCTTTTAAAAGAGGTGAGGAGGAGGGGGGCGGGGGAAACAGAACAAGTATATTCAGAGGCTGTGTTTTTCCATTTGCATCTTAGGTAGGAAATCGGGCATCTTAAACTGCTGTTGAATCTGCCTGGTAGGAAATCTGCTTTAATAGTAGATCCCAAGTAGATGAGATAATATACATCAGAGAACCATGGAAAGGTAGTTTTTTTTAGAGGTGAGAGAAAGCTTCAGATCACATGAGACCCTGTTAATCTCCTTCTCAGAAAATTTTAAATGTACTTTTCTCTCTTGGTATGTTCAGAGAGGGCACATTATCATAAAACTAAAATATCCCTATTGCCTCCACCCACTCTCCCTAACTCCACTCTAAAGGCTGAAGGAGGGGCACAGCTTGATATGCTCAGTAACCCTTGCTTTTTGAGAACTTATCAATATTAAAAAGGCACAAATGACACAGAAAAGATGATTCCACCCCCACTCTGCTTCCACTGCATTGCTGCTGCTGCTGCTGCTAAGTCGCTTCAGTTGTGTACGACTCTGTGTGACCCCATAGACGACAGCCCACCAGCCTCCCCTATCCCTGGGATTCTCCAGGCAAGAACACTGGAGTGGGTTGCCATTTCCTTCTCCAATGCATGAAAGTGAAAGTGAAGTCGCTCAGTGGTGTCTGACTCTTAGCGACCCCATGGACTGCAGCCCACCAGGCTCCTCCGTCCATGAGATTTTCCAGGCAAGAGTACTAGTGGGGTGCCATTGCCTTCTGCATCCACTGCATTAATTTGGGTTAATTAACTATGTGGTTAGAGCTGAGCAATATCCTTCTCCTCAAAAGAACATTTTGGATTATTATTATATGGTTGTGCAATAAAATATATCTCAAAACAAAACATTTTTAGCCAAAGAAACTAATGTTATTAGAGAAGGAAAACTTTCTTCCTGAATGGAAGGTCTGACTCTAACTTCCTGCTGCAAAGATAGGTGTCTTCCTCACTAAGTGTTTACGCAGTATATTTACTAGCCTTGAGGCAGGACCCTCTCTTGCTTTCCCTCTTCCACCCACCCCCTCAGCTCATACTGGGTCACTCTGAGCAAACACCCTCCCAACCAGCTTGCCTCTGTAAAGCAATGAATGTTTGCTGATCGAGTTGAGCAGAATGTACTAGAACGTGGAGAAAACAAGATAGCAAAAAGGGTGCACTTGATCTTTGGAGCCTCTATCGCTTGCAGTCTCAGCAGGAAATAGATGCTACAATCAAACCGGGTGCTTTGAGGAATGTTTAACAAAGGCATTATTTACAAGGGTTGGTGGGGGAATCATAAAGGATTGGTGTTACCTGGGGATGGTAACACTGGGTTGGGAGTCATTACAGGTCTAAGGCCTGAAGAAGAGAGAGAATTGGGAAGCAGAGCAATGGTAGGGAGGGGCCCTCCTTATAAGAATGTAGCCCTCGTGGGGGTATGTATTCCCTGGTATCGCTTGCCTCCTTGTCTCTGATCTCTGGCTAGGGTTCTCCATTTGGCTGAACCCCACTGGAAGTCAGGGGATAAGGAAGTATTTGAATGTAGTCAGTATTGATCAGCCTCCCAGGTATGGAGCATGGGGAGAGAGACTGTGACATGAAAGACAACCAAGGTTAAGCCTTCATTAATCTCTCTGGTTCCCAGTCTTTTCAATCATTCATTCAGCCAGCATTACTCATCTCCAGCTTTGTACAGGTACAGCAAACAAGGCAGCCCTTCTGGAGCTTGTGATCCTTGTGGCTGTGTCAGGCCTGGCAAGCTTCAGACTACGTCATCTCCATTACTAAAGGTCTGAGGTTACACAAGCCGGCCAACTCCTACCATGGTGACTGCATGACTTCTCTTTCTTCTCTTCCCTCTTGGTCAGGAATAGAAATTTTCTTGTTACTGTAAGTAGTGGTGGTAACGAGGGTATGTATGTATAGGTGTGTGTGCTAAGGTATGGATGTTGAAAGGTACATATACAGAGGAGCCCAGAAAAAGGAAAATAGTTGGGCATCGGGAAAGGGAGGAATAGTGGTAAAGCTGAGTCAAAGGAGCTTCACTCCAGGACGTGGTCTTTAAGGACCGAGCTTCTACCTACAATTGTGTGCTCTGCTTCCTCCGCGTACACCAGCTTCTGTAGATTTTGCAGTCTTTCCATGCCAGTTCACTCCAGGCCACTGCCTTGCTATCTGCGTGGCCCTTGGGCTAGGCCATGGTCCTGGGCAATTAGTGACCATTATTGGACATAGAACAGTTGGTGCTATTTTTCTGAGCAGGGGGCTCTGGCGAGGCGAGGCTCCCCCTCTATAGGAGATATTGAGTGTGGTAGAACGCACAGCAGATAAGCCTCATATGAAAAGCTCCTAGAAGTCAGAGGTCAGGGACCTGGGTCTTACGTTGGTTTTCCAGTAGCCCATGGCATCGTTTCTTTTAAGTCAGCTTCTTAGTCAATATTTACTGAATCAGACTGGGCAAAAAATAACCCTTGACTTACAATCGGATACCTCAACCACATCTGTTCTTGGAGATCTTTTAACACACAAAGACATTTGATGTTTGTTGAGAAGGACTTTGTTGATCCGCAGGCAGAGAAGGTGACCTGTGTTGGGCTGATGAAAAGACATGCTGGCAAAGCATGTATCCTGTTGGGGACAATGGCTCCCTTTTTCCTGAAATGCCTGCCAGCTGTGTGTGGCCAAGCCAGGGCTAGGCTCAGTTTCTTGCACTATTTCTCACAGCAGCAGGAGAGAAAGTGAGGCACTGCTTCCTGCTATAGTAATCCTCTTATTTCATTTCAGTGATACAAGTTATTGACCTTGTGCAGAGAGACAGACACCATCAGTTCTTCCCAGAGCAAAGATGGCCTTTCTGATGGTGAGCATGGGCCTTGTCGACTTAAAAAATAGTCACAACCTAAAAGTTGAGAGGGCTTCCCAGGTGGCTTGGTGGTAAAGAATCTGCCTGCCAGTGCAGGAGACAGAGGAGACGGGGGTGGGGGGGGGGGGGGGCGGGGTTCAATCCCTGAGTGAGGAAGATCCCCTGGAACTGGAAATGGCAACCCACTCCAGTATTCTTGCCTGGAAAATTCCATTGACAGAGGTGCCTGGCAGGCTGCAGTCCATGGGGTTACAAAGAGTTGGACACAACTGAGCAACTGAGCACAAAAGTTGAGAGTTATGTTTTATTCAGTGGAAATTTTTAGGACTTAAGCCCAGGAGGCAGCATCTCAAATAGCCCTGAGAGAATTGCTCCATGGAGGCAAGGGGAGGAACCAGGTTCTATAGAGATTTTGCAACAAAGGGCAGGTAGTCTGAACATCAAATGATTATTGCTAATTAAAGAAAACCAGATTTTCCGGGATTCCCCAGTGATCCAGTGGTTAGGACTGCATGCTCCCAATGCAGGGGCCCTGGATTCAATCCCTGGTCAGGGAACTAGATCCCACATGCTGCAACTAAGACCTAGCATAGCCAAATAAATAAATTTTAAGAAAAGAAAGAAAACTAGATATTCCAAGTTAAGGAATTTAGTACTTTTCTATGTATGGGGAGCTGCAAGAGTTTGGGCTAACTTAAATCATTCCTTCCATATGCATCTCAACTATGGGGCTAGTATCCTGTGTTTTTCACATCCTGAGCTTCCTTCGGGCTCACTGTAGGGAGTGACTGTAGCAGTCAGATGGCTGCTGCTGCTGCTAAGTCACTTCAGTTGTGTCCGACTCTGTGATAGCAAGTATTCTTCTCCTTCCTGAGTGCCCTTAGGACTCACCAGCTCACATTGGAGGGCTGCAGTTCCTGATGACTGTGACATCATTGTTTACTGACATGGTAGGGAATAGTCCATTTCTCAGCCTCAATGTTGTGTATCACGAGGATATTTTCTTCCTGGGTGGATACGAGGGATAGATTTCTTTTGGCTGAAAAATGGGATATGAACCATACCAGAAACTGCTAGCAGAAATGTCTTTGGGCTCTCCTTACATTTCTGGCTGAGAACCTCTGAGGCAGAAAACAACAGTTTCCCTTGCAGAAACAGCTGGCCCTTTCTACAGGACACAGCTTTCCAGACAAAATACTGAAGTCCTCAGGAGACTTACTCATCCGGAAACTAAGCTGGACAACAACTTGAAGGTTATCCATGATCAACAGAATTTGACCCGTAGGGCAGAGGAAGGTTTTAATTAACTTCATCTGAGAAGTTTCCAAGGCCTTTCCAGCTGTTTTGGAATGTTGTGTTCCAGGCTTTAGAGATTAAAACTTCCCTTTTTCTGGCATCCGAAAGTGACTTTTGGAAGCAAAATAGGAACAGCTTTTGGACCCCAATATCACAGCACATCAGCCAGGCCTGGATCTTGCCACTAAATGGGGAAAAACTGTCTCTGGGGTCTCCTTGGGGCCAGAATGTCATGAGGACTTGGCAGCCTTGGAGCAGACTCTGCTAGGGTCTGGGTCTTCTCCCAATATCTGCAACTCTAAGGGGCAGCTGGCAAAAAATGAATAGCTAGCCAGGCAGTGTTGAAATCCAAGAAAGGAGGAAAGGTTGGCCCTTTAGTACCCTAAGGCCTGCTTTTCCTGACATCTTGAAGCAGAGGGTACCTGTTGGGACTAGTGGATCCAAAAAAATCAAGAAATGGAATTTTTTTTCTCCACCTAAAGGATGCGCTACATCTTTTCATGAGTGGATATCTGATTCCCTCATCCAGGGGAGGTTGATTGAGCCCCCTTTGTCCGTCAGGACCATCAGTACTGATGGTCAAAGGAAAGAGCAGCACAGTCACACATTTTAAGGGCAAGGACCATGTTTCATCCTCCTTGGTCTTGCTTGTAACAGACGTTCATGTACTATTTCGCTGAAATGGTCCCCCCAAAGTCACAGCTTTTTCCATTATCCGGTGTCCGTTTTCTTCCTCTTTCCCTCCTGTAACTTATCTCCTGTCTCACCAAGTCAAGAAAATACATTCATAGTCTTCCCTATGCAAGTTGCTGACTTGCACCATAGTTCACCTGCAAATCAAACCGAAAGAGAGTAAGAGGGAAGAGAAATAAAATTTGTTTCCCTTGAGCCCTGCCTTGTTGTCTTCTGGCACAACTTGGTTCTAAGAGGTTGCTGGTCACACTGGCAAAAAGCTTTTTTCACCCTAATGCTTTCTCCCCAACTGTCCACTCTCACTGAAAAAAGTTTTTTTTTTTTTTTTAAGGAATGTGTTCTGCTTATGAAAGTAATAAATACCATTTAGAAAAGAGAATAAACTGTTCCCCACCCAATACATCTGTTGTGTTCCCAGCCTTTTATTCCAAATGAGACCTCACAAAAGCAGGCTTGCCCCTCTAATCGATGGCTTTAATTGACATATTCAGTTAATTAACACGTCTTTAATATACACCTACAATGAACGTAGCAGAGTTTGGCACTCTTAAAAACACAAAATAGGTTTAAGATAGCCTCAGCCTCAGCCTCCCAGGAGACAAGAGCTCTGAGGCCACAAAGCCCTTTGCTGTGTTCTGGTCTTCCGCTGGCTTCCGCGCAGCCGACCCTGATGGCCACCTGTCATGCAGAAGCCTTCTCTTTCCTGGGCTGCTGCATCTCCACATCCTGTTTTCTGCCTTCTGTTTCCAAACTCAAGTTCAACTGCTAACTCCCCAAAGCCAGTACTCAAGAGACAAGTATTGGTTGGAAAAGGACAGATTATTTATCTGGGAGGCTGGCAACCTCAGGAGAAGGTGGACTCATGTCCCAGAACCAATTCCAAACATTCTGCTTGGCCATGTGAGTTTTTAAAGGGCAAAAAAGGAAGCTGCTGCTGCTGCTAAGTCACTTCAGTCGTGTCCGACTCTGTGTGACCCCATAGACGGCAGCCCACCAGGTTCCCCCGTCCCTGGGATTCTCCAGGCAAGAACACTGGAGTGGGTTGCCATTTCCTTCTCCAATGCATGAAAGTGAAAAGTGAAAGTTAAGTCGCTCAGTTGACTCCGACTCTTAGCTAGTCTCAGTTAATCATTTGAAGAGGGGGTCATTGTCTTTATCATCTTTCACTACGTGCAGACTTGTTGATTCTTCATGACCTTTCTTTAGACTCTACCTTGTTCACAGAGTTTGCTCATGGGATTACTTCAGGGGGAGCTGGGGGAAAGATCTAGTTATCTGTTAATTACTTATTCTTCATTTCTACATCTTTAAGAAAAGAATCTACATGTTTTAGGCAAGACATTATGTGATCAGGGATTACAAAACTATCTGATTAGTGAGGCATGGAGTACATGCTATAGGGGTTAGGTTAAATATTGCCTAGTAATCTCACATCTGTACTGAGTTTTTACAGTTTGAGGGAAACAGAAATAGGCAAATAGAATGGGGGCAAAGGAGCTGCTTACACATTCTCTCTCACTTCTTCCTGGCTTCCTGATTCTCCTTCGGGCCCATTCACTAAATTTGGTCCTCAGCCTTCTTCACTTCTCTGTTTCTTTTCATTCCCTGGACCGTTTCAACCATTCCCATGACTTCAGATACCATCTGTATGCTGATAATTCCCTGAAATATGTGTCTTCATTCCGATATATTAATATGCCTGGGGCAGCGCCTGTGATCAAACACACTAACATACTTGTGGTGAAATACGGGAAAAAATGAAAACTGTAACTACCCCTGCCTATAAATTCCAGTCAGGTTTTGCTGCCAAACTAACCAAGTTAGTTGTAACACCACTATGAAAAAAATTATTTTCATTTTCCAAAGCTTTATGGATTTCGGAATTGCAAAGAAGATTATGGGCCTGTATGAAAAGGAGTGAGTGGCCTTTGTTAGTCCAGAGGGGGAAAAAGGATAAAGAAAACTATTCTGCATTTTCCTTTCCATAGAGCAGAGTATCCATAAGACTTGAGGTCTTTCCTGCTGGAACGAAAGTGACCAAAAACTTGTAAACAGTTTTTCTTGTTAAAGTAGTAAGATAATAAAGTTCTATCATATCTGGCCCTCTACTGTAATAGTAGCATTATCAGATGCAAGTCCTTCGCTCCACCTAGAGTTTCTCACTTAGCTGAAATGCTTGGGGTTTCTGTAATACACAGTCTCTGTACTTCCTGCACACACACACAGTCATACCTGTGATTGACTTTAATTCTTGGGCATTTAACTAGATACATAATAATTAACGAAGCAAATTCTCCCGCTCCTTTCAATTCAATGACAGCTGTTTTCACACCCTAGTTTAAAACTTTTCTGTGGGTTGGCTCTAAAGCCAGATCAGTAACAGACCCAGAGAATGTTCAAGAGGCTAGGGATGGGGGTGGGGGCATAGGGCAGCATGTAAAGGCAGGAGAAAATGTTATTTTAGTATTTTCATTGAGACAGAGGAAAAATTCATGCAAATATCTCTGCTCTCACCACACCTCCCTCTTTGTTTTATAAAGCCTTTCCTTTGTCCAAATCTCAATTTTTGGATTAGACCCCTGTTGACTATGTCTGCTTAAGTCCTAGATAAAGGCTTATTTGTTTGACCTGTTGTATCCGTAATTGGCCTAACTGTTCGTTTTGATTTTCCCATTGTGTAGATGGTGCTACGAAGCTTGGCAGGAAGCACACTATGGAAATGTGGAGCTGAACAGCTTAATGTGTGTAATTTGGGAAGTTCAGCGGATGCCAGGGCTTAGCAGGCTCCCAGCTTATTCAAGGCTGTTCCTGTGGATTTTCATTCTTGTGGGCATCAAGCTCCTCAAGTCTGAGGGCTTGGGTCCCACCCAGACTCAGTGCCCATAGCCATGTCCCTGCTGTCCTCCTCTTAAAACCAGGATGGTAGCTGACAGTTGGAGGCTCCTCTGTCACCTCTGCCTAAGGAAGTGGAAGGGTGACGAGGTAATTGGGTCCCAGAGGTGATTCAGGTAAAGGCTGACATAGAAGGCTTTCTCTAGACATGAGTGTGGACTCCTCGCTGGTTTCTAGGAGGCCTGAGGTATTGCAACACCCATCATTCCTACAGTGGATAACCCACGGAGCCACCCAGATCCCCACTCCAAGACTGAAGCACTCATTTCCCCATCTCTTGGGAGGGATGACAGCAGCCATCAGCTGAGAGGCTGAAAAGAGGCACCTTGTCCATGGTAGTGTCCCTTCCCAGAGGCAGCCCACATCTAATGTCTGATCTGTGCAGGAGTGAAAAGATCCAGCTTCCTTACCTCAGTTGAGACAACTCTGAGCCATCCCAGCCCCAGAGCTGTCTAAAAGATCAGCTAAGGTTTGTTTTTATTTTTTCCAAATGATTTACTTTTTTTTAGTAAATTAATCTCTCCCTTTATTTTTGGAAACATTTTAACTTTTAGTTTTATATTGGAGTATAGCTCATTAATAATCTTGTAATCGTTTCAGGTGTACAGTAAGGGGACTCAGCCATATATATATACATGTATCCATTCTCTCCCAAACTCCCCTCCCATCCAGGCTGCCACATAATATTGAGCAGAGTTCCCTCTGCTATAAGTAGGCCTTGTTGATTGTCCATTTTAAATATAGTAGTGTGGACATGTCGAACCCAAACTAACTATCCCTTCCCCTGAAGGACTAGCTAAGGTTTTTCTCGTGATTTCATTGTAGCTCAACTTCTCCCTTTGTGCATTCCTGCTAACTTCACTTCTCCCCGTTGTTGATGCTGAGAGTACTCTCCAATAAACTTCCTACATACAGGGCCAGGGAAACCCTACCTGTAACTTCTGCTTTGTCCTGGTTGGTAGCAGTGACTGTTCTTCTTCATGTGAAGATTCAGCAGTAAACCATAATTAATTTAAACTAGTCAAGGTTGTTCCATTTACTTAGCCAGTGATTGGCATAGAACTCCATCCCAGCAAAGGAATTGGAAAGGGGAATCTCCTGGGAAAGTATTCCTGAATCATAAAAGAGAAAAGGAGAAGAGACCGTTTTCTATCTGAATGAGATGCTTGTAGAAAAGAACAGAGTTGGGAAGAAGGTGGAGCCAAGAAAATAACAGAGAAATCAAACTGAAGAAGAGGCCACCCTGCTTAGGATCTTTTGGTCATCTGTGATAAATCCCCATTGACAGAACAGGAGGGATTTGTCACACAAGAACTTAATGATGGAGTTAGCTCTACAATCTGTGATTTTTGTTCCAGTTGTCCGATTCCATTTTCCCACCCTTTGAGGATTTTGCTTTTTTAAATATTTGTCAGGATTCTTTCTCCTGGAAGTTTCTTGGTAACCTAAACTCTCTTTTTTCCTGACTTCTGGTGAGCAGTAATTTGACTTTGGTTGATTAATTAAATTCTGCCTCTTTTTTCTATGGCATTATGGGCTTGGGGTTTATAGAGTTAATGTTATAATGTTATGCATTAATGTGTATGTGCAGCTAGGGGTGGAGAGAGGGTGCCCTCTAAAAGAAGCTGAGTCTAGAAAACTATGTCCTGGGATGACTTTTGATGAGAAAAGTAGGAAATAGTGATGGAAAGGTTTTCAGATGTAGAGGAGCAAGGGCTTGAACCTAATGGCTTGAACCTTTGGCTCAGAATAGGGTATTCATTTTTAGAAAAGTGTATCCTCTCTGATCTGTCATTTATTTTGACAAGTCAGTTCATAGCTGCCCTAGAGTTTGATGCTGGAGAAATTGCCCAGCACAGTAGTGGGACTGATGGTGGGGAGCCTCCTTCTTTCTCCCACTTGCCTGTACTCCCCTCTGCCTAAACTCTGAAACACTGTTAGTTACTCAGTCCTGTCTAACTCTTTATGACCCCATGAACTACAGCTCTTCAGGTTCCTCTGTCTATGGGATTTCCCAGGCAAGAATACCAGAGTGGGTTGCTATTCGCTTCTCCAGGGGATCTTCTCCACCCAGGGATTGAACCTGAGTCTCCCGCATTGCAGGCAGGTTCTTTACCAACTGAGCCACCAAGAAAGCCTCTGCTTAAAATCTGCTCCCCCCGCCTTTTTTTTTTTTTTGCTGGTTGAGGTTTAATCTATAACCAATGAAGCGCACAAATGCAAAGTATACAGTGTGATGAGTTTTGACGATGGTATGTAATCATCATTCCAATCAACAGATGAAATATTTTTCTCATCTCAGAAAGTTCCCTCAAGCCTCTTTCCAGTTATTTGTCTCCTTATCCCCAAGGCAATAAGCATTTTGATTTCTGTCCCTATAGGTTAGTCTTCGCGTCTTCTTGTACTTCATGTATATTCTTTGGTGTATGACTGCTTTTATTCAACATGAAAGATGTGGTTTTGAGATTCACCCACGTTGTTGCATGTATCCTGCTTCCCTTTTAGAGACTATCCATGGGGTCCACTGGGGCTTCCCTCGTGGCTCAGATGGTAAAGAATCTGCCTGCAATGTGGGACACCCAGGTTCCAGAAGATCCCCTGGAGAGGGGAATGGCAATCCACTCCAGTATTCTTGCCTGGAGAATCCCATGGACAGAGGAACCTTGTGGGCTACAGTCCATGGGGTTGCAAAGAGTTGGACATGACTGAGTGACTAATGCTTTCACTTTTTACATGGCATCCACTGCTCTTGGATTTCTCTGTCATGTTTAAGGAGGAGATCCTACCCGTCCTGGTGGTGATTTTGTTGTGAGACAGTTTGGCAAGTGAGTTTCGTAAGTCGCTGGTTCCTGAAGACCAAGCAGGTGGTTTCTTCCAGGGACAGTCAAATAATCTTTCCATGCTACGTGGAGATAATGACAGCTGACGTCTGAATTCTTTGAAGTGAGGACAGACAGCAACTCCTTCTGTGGGCTCCCAGGACAAAGGTTGATAATTCCCAGGATTCTATGCCAAGATACTACCTGAATTTCGACCTGGTGAGTCGTGACCTTAGTACCACTGCCAAGGCCACGGGAAAAATGAACATTTATTAAATACCATGTGCCTAAAGGCACTTGGTCATAAGTGATCTTAACTTCCATTCCTGGGAACTCTTTGAGATAGGTCTTACTGTACTCACGAGGATGCACAGGGCTAAATCTGAATGTAGGTCTTGAACCTGGGTTTGCAGGACTCCATATGATGATTTTTCACCAGCAGCAGCCAAAATGTAAGTTTCTGTGTCCATTTAAGGTGACACATACATGTCACCAGGGACAGTTTTGCCCCTGACTGGTTTGCTGCAGGGCTGGGGAGGACTCAGGGCTGGATGTACTTCCTTTCTCAGTAATGCCCACTAGAATGTGCAGGTGAGTCTTCCTTTTTGAAAGTGTTCTCAGCTCTTCTTAGCCAGGCAGCTCTGACCTTTGGTGAAGGCCAGCATATCTTTGTTATGTCCCTTGGAAATCACTGTTGCGTAACAGCTGTGTTTCCAATTGAGAAGGTTTCCAGACCCGGGGAAGCTTTAGAAAGGATGATGCCAGCAAAGAGGCATTAAGTCCTCTAATAAGCTTATGCCCTGATAATCGTATTAATGGCACTGTCTCATGCTTGATGCTGCAATTATGGGCCTCTCCTCTTGAATGTAATTTTGGAGTTTGATAATAATTGAGAATATGATTTTGCATTTCTCTGTAACAAGAGTTCTATTCCCTAAAGCAACATGGTGACCCTAACAGAGATGATTGTTCATGCCCTTTCAAACTGCTGACCTTATACCTCACCACAATGTCATGAACAAACTAGACTTACTCACCTCGGAATTCAGAGTTCTTCCAGCATCAGGGCTCTTGTGGGCTATGGAACAAACCCTCTGGGAATCATGACATTGGTTTCTAGCATCTGCATCTGATAAAGAGGCTTTATGTTTTTTGCTGTTGCAAAGTCAAAGTAACCTTGGGAGAGAGGGTCTGCTTTAGGAGTCAGCTGATTTTTACCATGTGACTTAATTGTCAACATTCAAGATATTATCTCTAGTATCAGGTGTTTGGCCTCTAGAAAACTACTTCTGGGACCTTCATTTTCTCAGTTGTAAGTTCCAAGCAGTTTGGACTAGAATTCTAAGAACTTCACACTTGCCATCAGGAATTCATATTTTTAGCTATTGACAGGAGGTGGCTATTGTTTTCATGGCCCCAGCTGGAACTGATTAACAGGCTAGCAACTCACTGCTGTCTTTCTGGAGAAACCTTTGTCCAGAGGATATATGAGATCTGGGGATTTCTGCTTCTGATGCTACACATGTGTGCTTGGCTCTATGGCATGAAGGGATCTTTTCCAGGCCTGCAGTGAAGGGAGGAGGGAGGCCCAGGACAGAGGCACCAACCAGGCCATGGGGGCTAGCCACCAAGCAAGAAGGCCCTCATTATGAACAGTGTCCTCAGAGCTGCAGGAGTTGGCTTCCATATAACCAAGTGGGTGGAAGCCAGCCCTGGGGCTGCAGGTTTTGGCTTCTTGGGCAGTTTCATGGGGCCTGTATCTGAACAGCAGGTGGCTGAATGCTTCTGGGGCATGATAGGTAAGGGCAGGAAAGAGCAAAGGAGGCAGGTGTAGGAATGGGCTCAAGGCTTTTGTTTATGGACATGCAGGTGTCCTAGGCAGATGGCAGAAGGAGGGGCACCCAGGACTCTATGGTCAAAAGCCTACAGTCTGGCTAGGCAAAAATACACCAAAGGGCACAGGAAAGTTGCTGAAGATCAACCACTGTTTCTCCACCAGGAAATGGGTGACATGAGAGACCCAAACACGAGAGGCCCAGGGCAAAGCATAGGATCCACTGTGTAGTCCCCAGGCTACCCAGCCAGCTCGAGGGAGCCCGGGACTTATGAATGACAGGTGTGATAACAGAAGCAGGGGCGCCAAGAGAAAACTCTTGACCTGGAAACTTTCTGTAGACCCATGTCAGACTGACAACTTTGCAGCCACAAAGGAATGGACATATTTGCAACTATTCTCCTCAGGATAAATGAACAGTCTGAGCCCCTTTCACCCCACCTTCTCCAGGAAGGCTCCCAGACTTCCCCCAACTGTGGTTAATTGTTCCCTTGTCTGAGCTCTTCTTGTCTGCACCCTACAGTTTAGCACTTAATCAGACACAGCTGTGCATTCCTCTCTAATTGTTTTGGGTGTGTTTGTCCTGTCTCCGGGGCAAGATTACAGCTTCCTCTGGGGCAGGGACTCACAATCTTTGGGAAAGAGCTCCTGGAAGAGGTGTGGGTGCATATAAGGGGCTTCTGAAGGAGTGAAATCACTCACATTCCTACAGCACTTTGCCATTTAGAAAGTTATTTAGTTAAGTTGTCTCCTCTATTCCTTACAATTGCCCTGAAGAAGAGACAACATAAGTAGCAGAGGTGAGGCAAGCCTGGGATTCCTGATTTACAGCCAGTGCCTCATAGGGGTTCTTTTGCTGGACAAAAAAGCCCCCAGTGGAGAAGAGGGGGAGGAAGAAGGGAGGCCTCCACAGGCCTTTCTCCCTGGTAGGAATCTCGGGGAGGAGAAAGAAAGGAAGGGATGTGGCCCTGGCTTTCAGGGCTCCTGTGACAGGCTTCATAGAGACAACTAGGGCAACCCCAACTGGACCCATTGTGTTTGCTTTCATGCCCCCACCGTCCCCCACCTTCTCCCCTACCACTTTCCCCCTGCCACACCACCCCACCCTACCCCCAGCTCCTCTATGCTGCCATCAACCTGCAGTGCCCTCCTGTTTCTGGGAAAGTTTCCCATCTTCTGAACTGGTCACTCCTTCTTCCTCACTCTCTTAAGACTTCAGCTCCTGGCTCCATGGTCTTTCACACCACGACCCTGACCCCAGTTCTTGCCCACAGCTTCCTGGATGGCTTCACTATCCGCCCAGAGGACGCACCCAATACCCTGCCTCTCAATCTCTTGACCTTATATTCTCCAGTGACTTTCTCCTCTACTCTTCCCCATCACACCCTGGCTTTATCATCATCCTAAACTTCTCCACCTTCTGAACCACAAACCTAAGCATCCAAAACTCTGACTCCATCCCCTCTCCTTCTAGCATGACTGAGCCCTGGCTGCTTTGGTCCTTCCAGCCCATTCACTTCGGTCCTTTCTCTCTGGTCACACATCATGTCAGCCCTACTGTTGCCAAGGTTCTCGATTCCTTGGCAAAAAGAATTTGCTCCTCTGCGCTAGCAGTTCCTTCACGTGAGCCTGCACCAGGGCAGACAGCTGAGCTCTGCTGGAGGAAATCACAGAGGAGGGCCAAACGGTGCCTTACAAGTTCAAACCACCAATCTTAGGAGGGTTGCATGCTCCCTCGCCATCCAGCGGTGTCTCGGGGTCACTTCAGCCCTCCCTCCTTCTGCACTGACAGTGTCAAATGTTCTCCACTCTCTTCAGATCCCTCCTTGCCCTGCTCCCAACCTCCTCCCCAAACTGAGAGAAAGGTATGTGGTGGAAAGATGCATCGTCATATACCGAACCTGCTGGTCCAGTTGATCTCCAACCTCCCTGCTCCTGTTAGAACAGAGGAGACAGCCTCCTGCATGAGGTCAGCCTTTCCACTCAGACTGTTTCACCCTCTCCCATGGTTACAGGGACCACCTTCATTCACTATCCTTTCTCTGCTGTACCTTCATCTTCTTCTTCTCTATGAGGTCTTTCCCATCAGCATTAAAACACATTCAATTTATTCTACCCTAAAATAAACTAAAATAAACCCACTGCTGGCATAACATTCTTTCCCAGCTATTTCTATCTCTGAACCTTCACAGTCAAACCTTTAAAGATTTGCCTGTAGTTAGTCCCTTTCTCCATTTCTTCACCTCTCACTCACTTCTCGATCCACTCCAGTTTATCTCTCATCCCTTCACCCTACCAGTCATTGCTTGTAAAAGTCCCAATGACACCAAGGACACTCAATCCAGTGGATGTATTCAGGTTTCACTTCCTTGGGTCTCTCAGCCATTTTGAGTGTTGCTGGCTACTGCCTCTTTATGACACATTCTTTCCTTGGGCTCCATGGCCCCACTTCTGCAAACTCCTATTTTTTTTTTCCCCTGCCTCTCTGGGTGCTCCTCCACCTCTGCCAGATAGTTTGCCTCTGGCCAGCCTTTAGACAGGGAAGCCCTGGTGGCTCAGTGGTAAAGAATCCACCTACTAATGCAGGAGACGTGGGTTTGATCCCTGGGTTGGGAAGATCTCCTGGAGGAGGAAATGGCAACCCACTCCAGTATTCTTGCCTGAAAAATCCCATGGACAGAGGAGTCTGGCAGGCTACAGTCTATGGAGTTGCAAAGAGCTGGACATGACTTAACGACTGAGCATGCGCACGAGCCTTTAGATAAGGGTTTCTCAGGCTCAGTTGTCGGTCCTTTTCTGGTAGGCTCTACACATTTCCAGGATGCCATCTCACTCTTGGGACTTCACCACCACCGCTATAACAGCCATTTCATTCCCAGCCTCTCCACAGAGAACCGGACCCTACAGCCAAGCACCTACTCAACATCTCCACTTGGACATCTTATAGGCACCTCAAACCCACCTTGACCAACTGTGAACCTTTGGAAGGTTTTCTCAATCCTCCTTTCCCGAAGGTCCCCCAACTCAGAACATGGTACTACCACCCATCTGGTTGAAGAAGCAGAGACCTGGAACTTCTTCCTTCTTCCCTAGCTTAGCAGTTGCCACGTCTTGTGGTCTTGTCTGTTATCTACTTCTTTCTCTTTGTTCTCCGGCACAAATAGCCCTTTGCTTTATAGCAGCAGCCCCTGAACTGTTCCTCCACAGAACTTCTCCCTCTTCCCTGCTCCTTCTTCACATCTAAGTCAGAGTGATCCCACTGAAAATGGTATAGAAGGCCCTGGATGATCTGTCTACTAGTCTCTGCTTACTTCTCGAGCCTCCTCCTCAACCACACCCCCTTATGTTGCCTGAACCTGCCAGGAACTCTTCTCCACTCTCCTCTCCTCTTTGCCTGAGTAAATCCAGCTCACCCTTCAGAGCTCAACTCAAATGTTACCTCCTTTTGGGTTCCCCAGACAAATGGTCCCTCCACCTTGCACTCTCTTTGACCAATATCACCATTGTAATCATACAATTGGCGGTGCATTTAATTGTTAAGTTCCTCTCTCTCCTGCTAGACTGTGAGCTCCAAAAGGGAAGAGTGTGTCTATGTTCTGCTAGTCACACAGTGACTAGCCCTGTGTCATGCACCTGGTAGGTGGTCAGCTCATATTTGTTAAATAAATGAATAATACATATTTACCTACTCATGATGGACCCAAGCCCCAACCCTAGCGCAGAGACTGCAGCCAATTGGGCATTTAGCATTGAGTAATTTAGCGGAAGAGTGGAATTCAGCATTGAGTAATTTCCCCCAAGACACAGTATAATAGTTACAGATACATTCCCAGCTGCGTTAATTAATGGCACTATGGAGAGAATGTGCTTATTTTTTTAATTTCAGGGACTGGGCAGCTTTTGGCAGCTGCAGAGGATACTGCTTAATTTCCTGTTGGTTGCCAGCTGACATTGTAGTAGCTCCTTTACTAAAACCCCTTGGCTGACAGCCCCTGGAAATACGTTTGTGACTACTAAGAGTGCATTTAAAGGGAAGGCATATGTGTAGAAACAATATAATGATCTGATGGCAGAAAAAAATCTTCAAACGTCAGTCTTGTCCCATCACAGCCTTTAAAGATCAGAAAAGCAGCATAGAGATATTTTTATCTAAACCAATAAACATGGTTGTTGTTCAGCCGCTAAGTTGTGTCTGACTCTTTGTGACTACATGAACTGCAGGATACCAGGCTTCCCTATCCTTCACCATCTCCTGGAGTTTGCTCAAACTCATGTGCATTGAGTCAGTGATACCATCCAACCGTTTCATTCTCTGCTGCCCTCTTCTCCTTCTGCCCTCAATCTTTCCCAGCATCAGGGTCTCTTCCAATGAGTCAGCTCTTCACATCAGATGGCCAAAGTATTGGAGCTTCAGCTTCAGCATCAGTCCTTCCAGTGAATACGCAGGGCTGATTTCCTTTAGGATTGACTGGTTTGATCTCCTTGCTGTCCAAGGGACTCTCAGGAGTCTTCTCCAGCACCACAAAAAGCATCAATTCTTTGGTGCTCAGCCTTCTTTATGGTCCACCTCTCACATCCATACATGACTACTGGAAAAACCATAGCTTTTGAGCTTTGACTATAGCCCTTTGTCAGCAAAGTGAAGTCTCTGCTTTTTAATATGCTCTCTAGGTTTGTCATAGCTTCTCTTCCAAGGAGCAAGTGTCTTTTAATTTCATGGCTGCAGTCATCATCCACAGTGATTTTGGAGCCCAAGAAAATAAAACTTATCAGTTTCCACTTCCCCCCCATCTATTTGCCATGAAGTGATGGGACCAGATGCCATGAGCTTAGTTTTTTTAATGTTAAGTTTTAAGCCAGCTTTTCCCCTCTCCTCTTTCACTTTCGTCAAAAGGCGCTTTAGTTCCAATTCAGTTTCTGCTATTAAAGTGGTATCTGCATATCTGAGGTAGTTGATATTTCTCCGGGCTATCTTGGTTCCAGCTTGTGAGTCATCCAGCCCAGCATTTCTTATGATGTACTCTGCACAGAAGTTAAATAAACAGGGTGACAATAGACAGCCTTGACATATTTCTTTCCCAGGAACATGGACTTGGAATTAAGCATTTTGACACAGAATGAAAGACACAGGCTCGTTTGTTTATTAATTTATATATTCTGTAGAGCTCTTAAAATTTTTCTAATATCTTGAATTCTTTAAAAATGTCTTATTAGTTTTCTAAATTATGAAAGTTAATATGTGTGTTAGTCCCTTAGTCATGCCTGACTCATTTCAACCCCGTGGACTGTAGTCCACCAGGCTCCTCTGTCCATGATATTCTCCACATAAGAAAATTGGAGTGGGTTGCCATTTTCTTTTCCAGGGGATCTTCCCAACCCAGGGATTGAACCTGGGTCTTACACTTTGAAGGCAGATTCTTTGCTGCTGCTGCTGCTGCTAAGTCGCTTCAGTCGTGTCCGACTCTGTGCGACCCCATAGATGGCAGGCCATCAGGCTCCACCATTCCTGGGATTCTCCAGGCAAGAATACTGGAGTGGGTTGCCATTTCCTTCTCCAATGCATGAAAGTGAAAAGTGAAAGTGAAGTCGCTCAGTCGTGTCAGACTCTTAGCAACCCCATGGACTGCAGCCTACCAGGCTCCTCCACCCATGGGATTTTCTAGGCAAGAGTACTGGAGTGGGGTGCCATTGCCTTCTCCGGCAGATTCTTTACCACCAGGGAAACCCTATGAAATATAACTGGAAAAAAAAAATTCAGAGTCAGTAAGGTTATAGTACTCATCTCCCTTCCTTCTGACACCCCAACCCCACACCTGGGGTATGTTGACAGCTCGTCTGCATGCTTCCAGATGTTTTTCTATGAATTATCAAAAGTCTGACTGTTTGGACTTTATGTCCCAGTCGTAGAAGAATCATGAGATCAACGTAAAAGCAAAAAGGACCGAAGGCTGCAAATCAAAGCTTTTCCAGATCTAACTCAGAATTCCTGTTTGTGGAGGACCGCACCCATGAGGTGAGCCTCGGTGCATCCAGCAGCAACCAGCTGCCCTTTTGCAATGAGTTTGGATTAAGAGTAAGGGCCCACAGTTGACCTGGCCGAGCTCAAAGGTACCTGAAATGACTACTTCTGCAATTCCTTCACTATCAGGTAATTTAGCTTCCGAAGGCCTCCTGGAAAATGCACATAATTGTGGGTGTGGTGTTCTTAATTTCTTAGTCTGATTATCTAAGGGGGATTGCTTTCTTTCTGGAGAGATAAATACTTCGGGGGAGGAGGGCACTTTCAGGTGCGCCTCTGGCCAGGCTTACCTCCCGGCGGGCGGTGTGCAAGGGGACCAGTTGCCTGAGCTGGCCCTTTCAAACCAGCGCAACCTCTCCATCCGGTCGCGCCGGGTTTATCTGGGGCCCTCAAACTTGTGTCAATAGCAACTTAGACTCACTTAAGAATGCAGTGCGCTCACAAGCCGGCTGGGGCGTTGGGATAGGAGGGTGGGTCAGTGGTCCCCGGAATTCCGGCGGGTGCTTGCGGTTAGCGCCACGTCCCCATCTTGCAGGAGGGATGTGTGTCACAGTTTAGCCATTAAGGCTGCACCTAGGTGTCCGCCCTGCCCCCTGGGGCCGCGGCGCGGGTTCGAGGCCCAGCGGCTGGACATCTTGTGTCTCTGGCTTCCCGAGTCTCCCATGGGACCTGGAGGAAACACCAAAACTCCTCTCCCCACGTCCTGGGCGGCTTTCATAAAATCGAAGATCCGGTGCCGGTGCCAAGTAGGCGTCATTCGGGCACCTAAGAGTTAGTGGCAGGTACTGGATGGGCAGAGAGCAATTGTCAAGTCCCCTTTTGGCCTTGTTTCTCCCTACCCCCATCTTCCATAGTGGAACCCCAAGTTCAGGCCAGGCGTTTGGGCCGCCGGGGTTCGGTCTAGGACCTGTCGCGAACTGACTCCGGCCAGAAGACGCCACTGGAGTCCTCGCTCAGGCGCTTAGTTTCCCAACACCGGATGTATTACAACAGGGGCGACAACACGAGGGATTTGGGTTAGACTGGAGTTGGAAAATAGTTCTTTTGAGAGCTGCCCTTTCCCCACCGAGGGTCTAGTTCTTGGCGGGGGCGAGCGGGAAGTCTCCTTCCCCCCAGCTTAAGGCTGCTTTCCAGGTGAGGGCGCCGAGGCTCCCCGGAAATCAGGAGGAACTCCCAGCTGCGGCTGATCGTGGGCGCGCACAGCTAGACAGGCTGGAGCTGAGCCGTACCCAAACTCCGGGCGCCGGGCCTCGGGCCGGGCGGGGCGGCGACGTGAGGGGCGGTGCCGGGCCTGATTGGTGCGTCGGGTGGGGGTGGGGCAAGGAGGGCTCCGCTGCGGCGGCGACGGAACCGGGAGCCGGGGCCGGAGCCGGGAGCCAGGCGGCGGCCGAGGCGGCAACAAGTGCCGGAGCTGAGCCGAGGCTGGGGCCGAGCCGAGCAGAGGCGGAGCCACCCCGCCGCCGGGCTGCCCCATAGCGGGCGCCACGCATGGAGCGAGAGCGGCGGTGGTCGCCGGGCTGAGCCGCGCGGAGCGGCCGGGACGTGGATGCAGCCGCGATCTCCCGCCCCCGCCCCGCCGAGCAGGAGCTGCTCCCGGACAAGGTAGGGCCGGGCGGGTGTGCACGCCTCACCTCCGCAGGCCGGCCGCGCGCCCTCCTCTCTCTGTGGTCCCCGGCTTCCCCGCCACGGGACCCTCCTCTCCCCCTCCACCATCTGCTTCCTCGAGGGTGCCAGCTTCGCACCGGCGCCCCAGCGGAGGAATCAGACTCTAGGTGTCTTCCTGCCGCATCTTGGCGTCCCGGTCCTCCCCCCCGTCCCCCCTCTTCTGCTACCTTCCTGGTCCTAGAGGAAGAGGTTAACGAAACCTGCGGCAGCGTGTCTTTCGAGCCTCTTGCCCCATTCCACACCTCCCCTCCTAGGGCTCGGGAACATCCCCCGCTCCTCCCCGCTGCACCCCAACTTCCGGGGGAGCCCTCGCCGGGGTGATGCAGGCGTTGGGTTAGGGGGGCGTCAGAGGCCCTGGCGTCCTCATCTGGGTTGCACAGGTGTTTTGGGGAGGGGTCCCTGCTTGATCTCACGCTGCACCCCCGCACCCCACCCTCGTACTGCGCTGCCTCCCGTGCCGCATGGGGAGATCAGGTGTTCCGAGAGCCGCGAGCAGTCGCTCCCCACCCCCATCCACCCGCCACGGCCAACCTCTGGTCCCTAAAGGCTGGTTTCTGTGAAACTTAGGAGAAACCTTTCGCGTTGACCTCTACAGAAATATTCCACGCCGCCTGCGAATGATTAACCAGGCTACTTGACCGAAACCTGGGATGGGGGGGAAGGGTGGGTGCTGCGGGAGCGGGTCTAGCCAGCCTCTGGGAACCACCTTGCGTGGGGGTGTGGACGTGGAGGGGTGCGGACTCTGCGAAGGCCGCGACTGCAGGTCCTGGAGGCTGCCCCGCGACGGCAGGCGGACCCTTCCGGAGCCTGTAAAACCGAGTCACCTTAATTTCCAGGCCACGGGATTTTCCACTCAGGGCTGGGGAGCCCCAGAACCCACTTTCTCCCCATCAAGTGAGGAGGAGCGGCCGAGATACTCAGCACGAGTGTCATGACATGAAAGCAGATCTCTGAAAATAATGTATATATTTTAAACCTGGACTGAGGAGGAGGCTCCTTCTCCTTAAAACAGAGGGGTGGGTTGTCTTTTCTCCCCTGCTCTCCACCCATGGCCTCCTGAATCTCCCTAACTTCGCAGAACGGTAGTTTGGAACAATTCTACCAGTCTCCTGCCGCTCTCTTGTTGTAGCCTTGCTGTAGATTTTCAGATTGCAAAGGCAGTTGTTGAATATGGTCTTCTACTTGTTATAACAAATCCTTCCAGTGTAATGTAGCCCCGGGAGGTAAGGGGATAGTTAAAGAGGTGGCCGACAGGGCCTGGACTGGAACTAGGAAGGCGGAGACCCAGCCCAGCTCAGCCCTGAGGTCTCATGGTTTCTCCCTTGTGGATCTCACGGCTGATCCGGGGGGAGGGCTGGGCCGTCACTTCTTCCCTCAGTCCTAGTTCCCTCTTCTGTTTCCTTTGAATTGCAGGCAGATTCTTTACCGTCTGAGCCACCAGGGAAGCCACCTTCTTTTGAATAGAAGTTATTAATAAGCTTGGTGGAATTGGGGAGAGTGGTACACAGAGTCCCAGGGCTCTTAAACCAGATTAGATTTTAAGACCAGGAAAGAGTCCCACACAATTTAGCAACTAAACAACAACAGGATGATGTTTGCCAGACTCCTCGCTCTACCTCATGGGGGGTTGTGTGTGTCCTCAGTTGCTCAGTGTTGTCTGATTCTTTATGAGAGTCAATGGAAGCCATGGACTGCATGTAGCCCACCAGGCCCCTTTGTCCATGGGATTATCCCAGCAAGAACACTGGATTGGGTTGCCGTTTCCTCCTCCGAGTGATCCTCCCAACCCAGGGATCGAACCTGTCTCCTGTGGCTTCTGCGCTGGCAGGCGGATTCTTTGATCACTGAGCCACTTGGGAAACCCATCATGGGGGGTTAAGAAATGCTTAGTGAGTGGTGGTCATTGTATAATCAGTACAGAAGTTTCTCCAGGCGCCAACTTCCCCTTAACAAAAACAGTAACCATTTAGATTTGTTGGAGACTGAAATCAGCCAAATTTGGCAGATGGCAGATAGTTTTTGAAATCCAGGGAATGAGGTAATCTTTTGAGGAAAATAAGCATAATACGCTTGTAAAAGTTGGAAATTTTTTTCTGGGTTTCTGATGGAGAATTGAGTGTACATAGGTGGCTTGTAATTTTGAAGATTTCCTTGGTTTTTGCTTTTTAAAGCCCACAATTTAGATTTCTTTGAGATGCTAAAGGTTTGCTAAAAATAAGAAAGTGAAACTGATAATTCATGGTTGATTTTTCATTGTACAATTTACTCAGATGTGTGGCTATTTTTTTTTTTTAAGGTTACACTAGGAAATGAATGAGAATCCAAAAAAGTTAATAATCATTTTGCTTTATCTTACCTGATGCATTGTTGGTATAAAACTAAGATGTTCTGGGTAGAAGTGTGTGGGACTTTTTCAGCTGATGCAGGGTTAAGCGAAAAAGTGAATCCTTTGTTTCACAAACTTAACTGTAGGAGAGGAAAATTTTTTTTTCCCTTCTGAGTTCTTTGGCTGATCTAATAATTAAATTGATCTCGGACAGATTAATCGGAGAAAAACATTTCTATGTACGGGGATTAAAAACATGGGACCCAAAGAAGTGACCACAGCAGGCAGCTTTCATACCTTTTCGACAAGGAAACAAATTTGTGAAGAATTGACAAAACAAAGGGGTTTGGGTTTAGGGTAACTAATCAGCAAAGGAGTAACAAGGTTTGTGCAACCTTCTCAGCCCTGAATTCCCTATCTCTGGTGATAAGGATGCCGTCTACCCTCCTGGTGCAGGGAGGGTACCTTCTTATGGAAGATTGATCTGCTTTCAGGGCAACAGAGGGAGTCAGTGTGTCCTTACACTGGCTGGTCTCTCAAGTAACTTTAATTCAAAATAATCATTGTGTCAAACTGACATATTTAAGGGTGGCATATTCTGTTCCCCTTCAAAACTTCAAAGTTTTAATGTTTTCTGACAATGCTGTTTTTTTTTTTTTTTTTGGTTTTTCCCCCCAACCATAATTTCAGTTCAGTCGCTCCGTCGTGTCCGACTCTTTGGAACCCCATGAACTGCATAATTTAGGAATGCTGAACCAGGGCTGCGAATGTATTTAAGGCACACTCTGTTCATAACATACTGGGTCAGTGCTTTTCATTCAGTATAGCTGGCCTGTTGGCTGTGCCTAGTCGCTCAGTATACAACTCTCTGTGACCGCATGAACTGCAGCCCACTAGACTCCTCTGTCCCAGGAATTCTCCAGGTAGAATACTGGAGTGGGTTGCCTTGCCCTCTTCCAGGGTATCCTCCCAACTCAGGCATCAAACTCAGGCTTAATTGGCCATATTTGACTCTACTTAGGTTTTCTTTTCTTTTTTTAACAGTTTTATTAGGCAGGTTCTTAAAGACTTTAAAAATTAATACATGCAAATGTTTACTTTTAGAAATGTTGCAGTTCTCGCATCTGGGATAATATTGGGTTATGTAATCTTGCAGCGTGCCCAACAGTGATGCATGAGTTACCAATGCTGAAAAATTCTCATAAAGTCCTTTTGGTCTTATTTGCAAATACTCAGGAGGAATTAAAATCATTTCAGTCAATTGCCTGGCCTTTTTGGTGTGTACAGGTTGTTAAAACATGAATTAAGCTGGGCTCTGAATTTGAAGGTTGGGTTTCCTGGCTTGCATAATCCATGGCACCTAGTAAAGACATACACCCAACACGTGTGGAGTCAGCTGTCCTTCCCCACTTGCCCCGAGATGGGATAACTGTAACTAGATGCTTGCCAAACTGTCTCCAAATTGTGGGTGAATAAATTCCTCTCTCAGGAGAGGCAATTACCTCTTGACTACAGAGGAACATGGATGTGTGGGGTAAAGCTTGGAGCAAATTGATGTAACAATTTCATCATCATCACCAGCTGATGATGAGACTTTGCTAGTCTGAACAAAGCTTTGGTGCGAAGAACTGGTTACTTGATGGAGAGTTTATTAATAGGACATACGCAGCACAATGACTTTACTGCTGGGAAAAGTTGTTTGAGTTTTCTGTTACAACTTGCATTGAGATTTTACACTCACTGCCTAATGCCCCTACTGTGAGTTTTATGCTCTTTGCCCACCAACTTTGTCTTCTTGCTTTGTCTTAGTTTTTGTAACAAAATCCAAACTTCTCTTGGGGGTCAGCACTGTTGATAAAGTTACAAGATAAGTCTTGAAATATTTTGTGTAGTTTTATTTAGGTCCATGGTAGGAGGCCGTCTATGGCATCGCCCAGGGTCGGACACGACTGAAGACTGAAGCGACTTAGCAGCAGCAGCATAGATAACTCTAAGGATTTTGTTACAAATTACTTTCTCTGCATCTATGAACATTCCTTTAGAGCAAGGTTTAAAATTATTTTCATTCTGATGTGGCTACAGAGGGGAAATTCCCAGTAGTAAGGAAACTGATACTTTCTACTTTTCATTATGTAACATTTAAAAATAGATTTATTGTTCTAATGCCTCCACTCTGGTGGAATTAGGATGTACTTCATTTACCAAAATGTTTTGAAAAACCCACTGTCCAAGGGAGTCAATTCTAGAGTGTGGTCAGTTCTGTCAAGTGGTTGTGTGATATTTAGTGGTTAAAGAGCATGAACTTGGAGGTAGCGGTGATGTTTAGTTGCTAAGTCATGTGCAACTTTCTGGGACCCCATGGACTGTAGCCCTCCGGGCTCCTCTGTGCATGGGATTTCCCAGATGAGAATACTGGAATGGATTGCCATTTCTGTCTCCAGGGGATCTTCCCCACTCAGGGATTGAACCCGTGCCTCCTGCATTGACAGACGGATTCTTTATTGCTGAGCGAACTGGGAAACCCTTAAAGTATGTAAAGTGCTCTAATATTAAGTGTGCAGCTCATACGTGTCCACTGCTAAATCAGGAAAATTATTGCAGTACCCCAGAAGGCCCCTGTGCCACTTCCTAGTCAGTCTCCAGCCCCTAGAGGGAACCATTATTCTGACTTACATCATCTGAGACGTGATACATATCTTCATATGTCGGTTTTGCCTGTTCTTAAACTCCGCTTAAGTGGCATTTCCAGACTGACACAGTGTGTAGTCTTGTGAGACAGACCTGGATTTGAGTTTCATTTTTGCCACTTACTCTGATGTGATTACTGTGTGATAATAACTCTAAGCCTCAGTTTCCTCATTAGAGAAATAGGGGAGATTACCTCAGATTTGCTAAGAAAATTAATTTGTTGAGACACTTAAAATACCTAGCACTGTGCCTGACATACAGTTTTCTTTGTCCTCCTTTTATTTCTTTAAAAAGATGGTAACTAAAGCAACTATATCTTCTGTATTTTAATATACTGTTTCACTAAATAAAAGCTGTGTAGGTCTTCTATTGAAAGTTAGAAGCCAGATCTTTGTTGAGTCAACACATTGGTGTTGTAGCATTCAGCTTAAATGGGGCCTATTATTTGTTAATAGTTGATCACCTATCATTTTTGATATTTCCTCTGTAAGTCATAAAATAACAGTCTTTGAAATGTCCGTTTTAGAGCTGATTAGTCACCTGTGTGATGTGAGCTAAGATGCAGTGATGACAGCTGGTTCACACATGTCTGTGAAACCCGTGGAAGAGTTTGATTTAGATAAGAGACATCATTAAGTGCCCAGGGTATCCAGAACAATATTTTACTGCCTTATGTTTTGTAAAATGATTATTTCAGAGTGAAAGCACAGGGCTGGTTGTTAATTGCATGCTTCAGACAACCCATTTAAAACAGTTTCAACTTTTATAGTCTTCCTTTATGAATGATATTGTATATTCAATGGTCTCATGTTGCCAGTGTTTGTGCTTTTTAAAAATATATATATATACTTTGTATTTTTGGAACCATTTTTTAAGTGTATCTTGATGGTACTATGGCATTCTTTCTAAAAGACTTTTTTTGTTATGTTTATTTAGGGAAGCAATCAAGATCAAGTGAAGAGAATGAAGTTAATTCCATCTCTTAATACTGTTAATTGCTGTTAATTGGTTGAGATCCTTCTAGGTGCTTTTTTTCTACATCTTTATACTTGCAGAATGAGACTAGGAAAAGCCCATTGCCAATGCTTTAGTCAAATATAAAGCAGGTGCCTGGCTGAGAGGACAGAAGGTTTTGAAGGCCTGGATTC
Organism: Oryx dammah; assembly: GCF_014754425.2. NCBI lineage: Eukaryota > Metazoa > Chordata > Mammalia > Artiodactyla > Bovidae > Oryx > Oryx dammah. The sequence goes on from NW_024070209.1 coordinate 59,897,669, forward strand.
AGATCCGTCCTCACTCTGGCCCTGCTTGTGTCTGGACCATGCAGTCCCCAGAGGCTCCATCATGGAGACCTCTGGTCTCCAGATTACAGTGGCCAAGGGGGAAAACCTGTCCTTGGACAATCCCACCACCTGCCACCCAAGATCTCAAGATAATTATAAGAAAAGGGTCACTTCGTTCACTTAGCCAGCATGCAGTGAGTGAGCACTTAGTGGATGCCTAGCATGATGCTTGGCTCCTTGTGTATTCCTCAATGGGCCAGGCACAATGCTTGCCATCAAGGAGTTAGCAATCTGGTTGGAACTCTAACCAGAAACTGTTGAAGGAGCACTCTGACAGAGAGGTGCAAGGAGAGTGCAGAGTTGGGGGCAGCCAAGAAAGGCTCTGGAGGAAGTTGAGTTGGGGCTTAGCCTTGATGGATGAATAAATAACTTAGGGGCAGAGGCGGTGGGGATCGCAGGCTTGTGGCCCTTTTTCAGGGAAGTAGCGGGTGATCCCGTGGGTTTGGAGGGCAGGGTCCTTTAGGGAGAGCTCATAGGACACCATGCAGCCTTGATGACAGTGTGAAGAAGCGGTGCCTGGTCAGGGAGGTCGTGGGGAGCCATGGAAAGTCCTTGCAGAGAGGACATGAGGACATGTCATGGTAAGGCTTGCGTTTATCAGGAAGATGAGCTTGAGCCAGAGAGGTGGATGTGAGGGAGTTGTGACTGTGGGCCCAGGTCATTTCAAGGTCTCCTAATGGGGCTCCCTGCTTCCCGTTTGCCCCACAACAGTCTGTTTTCAGGAAGAAGCTGGGGGCATCTTTAAAAACGGAAACTGTATTACATAACTTCTTTACTTGGAACCCTCCGGTGGCCCCAAGTCTCCCTCAGAGTAAAGCCAACACTCTCTGCCACCTGTTGGGCCCTTAGTTCAGTTCACCTCCTCTTCTAGTGTTGCAGCTGGAAGTCAATTCTGACTCCACGTTGAAACCGTTTCTTTGACTTGCTTTCCGTTGCTTTTGTTATTGTAATCATACATGATGGCCTGTCTCAGAGAAACCTGCCCCTCTGCCTGACTGTTAAGCTGAAGTGCCTTTGTTCAGAACCCTGTCTGCCTGGAGATGACGGGAGGAAAGAAATTAACACATGCCCCTGTCCGAGGCTTGTCATTCTAGAAGATGTTTGCCTTTCTACTTTGTTTCCTCTCCTCCCTCCCCGCATCTCAGATCCATAAAAGAACCTGGCATCCAAACCTGACAAGATGGTTATTTGAGACTTTAGTCTGCCATCTTGGTCAGCCGGCTCTCCGAATGAAGTCGTGTTCCTTGGCCCAACACCTCGTCTCTTGGATTTATTGGCCTGTGTGGTGGCGAGGAGAACAAGCTTGGACCTGGTGACATTAGCTCTCCCTCAGCTTAAGTCTCTGCAGGCATGCTGGCCTTCGGGCTCTCCTGTCTCTGGCCTTTACATCGGCTGCCCCCTCTTCTTGGAATTGCCTCCCCTTGCTCCTGCCCTGCAACCTGCTCTCTGAAAAGAGAGGCTGTCTCTAGCCCTTTCCTTCCTTTCCCCCATACTGTGCCTTCTATTTCGTCTAAGCACTATCAACCTTGTGATAATCAGCCACATAACTTCATTCTTCTTGGTCTGTTTGAAACATTGCTTGGTTTAACTAGGTGCTTGATATGTGTTGAATTAGGTCACTTCATCAGTCTTGCTGAGGGAAGACTGAGGGCCCAAACCAGGTCAGGGATGGTACAGTATTAAAGTATGTGTGTGTGTGTATGTGTGAGATTTATTTGAAAGTGAGAGAGGAAAAGATTCTCATAGTGGATGGCTGGAGATTTGGAAGGCAGGTGTGAAGGAAGTGGGCTCCACACCCGAGTACATCTGAACGTTTCTTAGCGGGACACCGGAGGCTGTAGTGTGTGGCAGAGGGCCTGGAGGACTGGAGTGTAAGGTGAAGGAAGACCCAGCATAGGCCTGAGCCCAGAACTGTGGAGAGGGCCCACTTGGGGCGATGGGGCCAGGATCAGAGGCTGCCAAGATGCACAAGAACCAGTAGAGAATTGGGGATAGGAGATGGTCTTGAACTTGTGGTGGGGTAGGAGTGGTGGCCAGCAGTGTTAGGTGCTCTGAGAAGTCAGGAGAGGCTGTGGACTCAAGTTTCTAGAGGGTGAAGGGGATGGGAAAGTCGAGGCACAACAAAGGGGTGTGGTAAGTGGAGAACATTTTCTGGAAGTTGATGGAGAAGGGAAAGCGCAGCCTGTGCCTGGAGCCAGTGGAGAGGGAGCACGTTGAGGTGGGGGATGAAGTGGAGATTGTTGCTGATACAGGAGCCCAGGCAGCAGCAAGGGCTGTCGCAGGGGAGGGCGGTCTTGTGGGGGCTGGGGAGTGACTTACTGAAAAGGGAGACTGGTCCGTGTGGAGAACAAGAAGTAGGTTTTGGTCCCTGAGCTGATATTAAGTATCTTTGTATCCATGGCAACCCACTTAGCTTGTTCCCTCCTCATCCCCACCTCCTGCATAATAAGAGAAAACCTGCGCAGCCAGGCTTATGTGTGGATTGTTTGAATCCTATGCAGCCACCAATATGAAAGTGTTAACACTCCAGTAAGGTTATTTCCATGGACCATAAATTTGCTAAGGCTTATAATTTGTGCTTCAGAATTCTGTTGTTATTTTCTTTGAAAAGCACTTAACATCCAAATGCTTCTTTCTTGTTTTTTTGAATCCTGATCAGGAAGTAACACAGTTGTTTTTTAAAAAAGGCAAAACAAAAACCAGCTTCATGTCTGGGTGTAGATTGTTCAGTGGGAAGCCTGGTGTTGTTTTCAGGATCAAGTCTTTGTACCTAACAATGAAAGGGTCAAAGTGGGTTTGTTACAAATACCATCCTCTCTCTATTATTTAACATTTGGAACTAATAACATGTATTTTACATTTTTTATTTTATGGCTAAATTTGATGCTTGTTTATAAGGAACTTAATGTAGGTTTTATTCTTTAAAGTAAATGAGATGCATCCCTTTTATTTTTCTTCTCCCTTCATGACATAAGGAGTTATTTTTCTTCAAATGAACTTAAAATATCTCTCATGAATACTCCTATTTTTAACTGACTGCTTCTCTCTTTTGAATTTTTTCAAGGTTCTGATGGATCCTCTTAAAAAAAAAAAAAAAGCCTCTTTATAATAGAAACTTTTAAACAGGTGCAGATACAGAGAGTGACATAATGAAGCCCCAGGGAGCCATCACTGGTTTCCCCTTTTTGGTCCCTGGCCCATAGGCGACTGAGTTGCTGTGTGGGCATCACTGAGAGTGAGAGGGCAAGCTCATGTGGCCCTCCAGGTGTGGGTGTGGGAGTCATCAGTGTAGAGATGGTGGAATTGGGAGTCGTCGGTGTAGAGATGGTGGAATTGGGAGTCATCGGTGTAGAGACGGTGGACGTTCTGGGAGTGACTGGACTCCTCGAGAGAGAAAGGAGTGAGCAAAGGGTACATATGGCACTGAGAAATGCCTGGATTGCTGTGTCCAAGATGTTTTCAAGGAGGTGGTGGTAGTCTGTGGTAGATGAAGGTGACATTCACAGAGACACTTAAAATTAGGTGATTAGGTGATTTGAGAAAACAAACTTATGGTTCCCAAGGGGTAAGGGGGTGGAGGGATAAACTGAGAGATCAGGATTGACATATACACACTGTGTGTGTGTATAGTCTCTCAGTCGCTCAGTCGTGTTTGACTCTTTGCGACCCCACGGACCGAAGCCCGCCAGGCTTCTCTGTCCATGGAATTCTCCAGGCAAGAATACTGGAGTGGGTTGCCATGTGCTTCTCCAGAGGATCTTCCTGACCCAGGGATTGAACCCTCATCTCCTGCATCACAGGCAGATTCTTTACCATTTGAGCTACAGGGAAATAATATACACACTACTAGAAGGAAATGGCAACCCACTCCAGTGTTCTTGCCCGGAGAATCCCAGGGACGGGGGAGCCTGGTAGGCTGCCGTCTGTGGGGTCGCGTAGATTCGGACACGACTGAAGCGACTTAGCAGCAGCAGCAGCAGATACAAAAGAGATGGACCTACTGTGTATAGCACAGGGAGCTCTATTTGATACTCTGATGACCTATAGTGGAAAGGAATATAAGAAAAGAGTGGATATATGTATAACTGATTCTCCTTACTGTATACCTGAAACTAACCCAACATTGTAAATTAACTATATTCCAGTAAAAATACAATAAAACTGAGTGATTTAAACTGCTTGGTTAAAGAGGCCCAATTTCTAAGCTGCTCAGCAGTGTGCTCATATACTGAGCAAACAACATGTCCTCTTATTTTGGCAACACAAATTTTTCTTGGCAGGTGGCCAGAGAAAGTGATGTTACTATTTCATCCCTTCTTTAAATATGTACACATTAAGTCTTGGTTGAACAGCTTTTCCTTTAATAGAACATTTGGACAAAAGGCCAAAATGTCACTGTTTTGAGGATGTGTATTTTAAATCCATATGAATTATTTTGATATTTAAAAAACCTAAAAACAGTCCTCAGGCACCTGTTAGTGACTTGTTGACAATTAACCAACATTTGAGAAACGGAGAAGAGGCAGGAAAGAAATCTGGGAGATGGAGGCTGGAAGAGAGGGGAACCACTGTGCTTGTTTGGTATCCTGTCCTGAAGTTGCCACCCAAGGGCCACTTATCACTAGAAAGGTTGTCTTCTGGGATGAGACTGTCCCTGACTCAGAAGTGGAATCCCAGGGGGCTTGCATTTTAATTGGATGTGCTGTGTGCAAGTGGCAGAGCCTGGCTCTCACCATTTGGGGTGCTTTAACCTCCCAGTGACAGCCTGTAGGTTGGGGAGCCTCTTGTTCATGCCTCCCTCAGGGTTGAGGAGAATGGGTCTCATTTCACCTGGCACTGTTGAGGTTGGGGCATGTTGTTGGAGGTGGGGTGGTTCTGCACAACTAGCTCTTGGTACTCCGTTTGAGGGGCTTCAGTTTTGGGGAATCCCAAATGCTAGAAGGAGAGTAGATCAAATACAGTGCCCTGGGGGAACTGAGCCTGTCCTCATGGAGGAGGAGGTGGGATTTGAACCTGTACCTTTAAGCTTGGGGGAAGGATTGAGAAGTAAGAGAATGGATGTTTCCGGCTGGGAGAAGCCAGCATGAGCTGTGGTGTGGATGAGGACCACAGTTGTTTTTAAGGGGTGCTGTGTCCCAGGAGGTTTTGAGGATGGCATGCTTGGGTCTCGGATGGGGTCTTTGTGAGAGTGCTTAAGGAGGAAGGGCTACGTCATGCTCCTCCGTCCTGGCTGTGCCAACCCTGTAGCTCCTTGCCTGAATTCAAGTTTGGCAGTAGCTTAGATGGACTTGCAGGCTGGGAGCAGCCCATCTGGGGTCCCTGTTCATGCCCCCTCCCTCCACTCTCTATCTTGGGAACCTTGAATAAGTTTCTGGAAGCAGATCATTTATCTGTAAAATAAGGATACCTGAGTAACCATTGTATATCCCCTTGGGTCTTTGGCATACATCCAGGCACATGGACCAGTGTTACTGAGTCCAGGCTTGTACTGTTCACTACATGACAGGGCAGTCAATTGAGAGACAAGAGGCTGAGGCAAGGGGTAGTGACTTTATATGGAAAGTCAGCAGATAGAGAAGATGGTGGACTAGTGTCCCAGAGAATCATCTTACCCAAGTTAGAATTTGGGCTTTCATAGTAAAAGGGAAGAGGATGTGGTAGGTTATTGCAGACTTCTTGGTGTCAGAATCCTTTGTTCGTGCAGCTGTCCACATAGGTGTCTTAAAGTTCATGATCTTGCAAACCTTCAGCAAGACAAATGTATTCTCTGTTCTGCAACTTTTTATCTTTGTATGATTAGGAAGTGTTATGCCTTTAAGGGTTAGAGCTTTGAGAATAGGCTATCCTGTATATTTCAGGCTATAGGCAACATTCTTTTTGTTGTGGTTTAGTTGCAAAGTTGTGTCTTACTCTTGGGCCTTGGGCACACTTCCAGGCAAATGGACCAGTGTCACTGAGTCCAAGCTCGTACTGTTCACTACATGGAAATCACAATTCTGAGTGATTCAGGCAGTTATCTCAAAGCTGCTTCTTTAAGAGACTCCAAATGTTTAAGCAGGGAGTCCTGGAGCCTGAAGCATGGTACTTTATGCTCATTGGTGTCCCCTTCATTGTACCCAAGGGGAAATACTCTTTAAGAAAATTTGTCACTGGGAAACCTTCATACAAACAGCCAAGAAATTGAGACTTCCCAAGGCAATTTATTAAATTATTTAAGTTAAACACAGTTAATGTCACTATTATTAATGCAGTCCCAACTTGAAGCATGTTCAAACAGTATTTATTTTGGGAGATTATATTTTTATTTTGGAAATAAATGTAAACAGATGTAAACTTTGGTTTTGCAAGAGTTGATGGAGTTGCTTTCAAACCCTACAATTCATGGGGGCAAGAATTACCAAATTTAATAGAATTGGGAAGGGCATTGGTTGATTTGAAAGTTTGTAGAGTACCTTTTGCCTGGGGGAGAGCATGGCTACCCACTCCAGTATTCTTGCCTGGAGCATCCCAGTGGACCAAAGAGCCTGGCTGGCTGCAGTCTGTGGGGCTGCAAAAAGTCAGACACGACTGAGCGACTAAGCACAGCACAGCACAGAGTACCTTTTGGAAGTGATATAGGTGAATCTCTGTGATGGTGGTAGATTGAATTTGGCTGCTTAAATGCTTAACATTAAAGTGATTGTGTTAAAAATCTAAAAGTTTTACTTTATGGTCATTTACTACTGTCCGTGAAATTAAGTGGTGAGGAATGATACGATTTTGAACGTCAGTCCAGAAACTTTGAGGAGAGTCAGTTTTTGATTTTGTTAAATTAGTCTTTGAGTTTTTCATGCATTTTACTACGTAAAATGACAATAATCTCTTCTCAGTGATAGGTGAAAATGTTCTTTCTCAGTTGATTTCATCAGCTTTTCTCTATACATACCTGTAGACAGGAGCCCACATAGCAAACACCAGGTTCTCTCCCCCCACCATCTCTGTCCACCTCGATCACCAGGCCATGGCTGACGGCTTGCTTGTTTCCAGAAGCACTTACACAGGGTCAGATTGATAACTTAGTTTATACACTTTATATTAAATAATGATAACTTAGTTTCCAATCCAGTATTTTTATTAATTTTTATGAATTTCCTTTTCCCCATCTTCCATCCCTTGGACCTGTGTTTACAGATTTGTTTAATTGTATGAGACAAATGTTTCCAGAGACTTTTTAAAAAATTAAAAACAATTTTAAAATTATTATTTATTTACTTTTGACTACATTGGGTCTTTGTTGCTATGTGTGGCCTTTCTCTAGCTGGGGTGAGCTGGGGCTGCTCTCTAGCTGCGTGCACGGGCTTCTCATTGCGGTGGCTTCTCTTGTTGCAGAGCACAAACTCCAGGGCTCACAGGCTCAGTAATTGTGGCACTTGGGCTTAGTTGCCCCATGGCACATGGAATCTTCCTGGACTAGGGATTGAACCCATGTCCCCTGCCTTGGCAGGTGGATTCCTAATGGCTGGCCCTCCAGGGAAGTCCTCCTGGGATTTTTAGGTGATGTCTTGTGTCGAGATGACACCCAGTAATGTTGTCCTCGTGGACGAGGCATGGAGGGGAAACCCCAGGATGATAGTTGTGAAGAAAAGTGGCCCGGCCTGACACACAGACAGTCAGGGGCCAGGGAGGGTCTCGGGGGGACCTGGAGATACAGGGCCTGTGTGTGAAATGACTCAACAATGCTTTGTGTGGAGCAAAAGAGGAAAATGGTGAAAGAATAAAACTTGTATTTAGTCCTTGTTCCTTTACTGCCCCTCCCCGGTTATGTCCTCCTTGTCCTCCAGTTTTCCTGTCGTCAGCCAGACACCAGGCAGAAATGGAATGGCCCAGCTCCTGCTCTTAGCGCCCTGGGAGGTGTGTCAGCCTCCTTCCCCACGAGGTGTGATAAGTCAGATAAATGTGTATTTAGAGTTGAGACGCAAAGAGGAAGTAAGAAAACCACAGGCGGAGGACGGGAGAGGCGGGGGTGTGGGGCGTGGGGGTGTTTCTGTTCAGGGAAGGCGCCACAGGACGTGGTGCTGGCCGTATTTTTATGTTGACAGCCCAGAATCAAAGCTGTGAGAAGACGACTTTGTCAGTGATGGTGATTCTCAGTGCTGGCCTCCTCCCTGTGCTGACCTCGGGCGAGGCTCTGTGCCTTCTGGTGCCTTGGGTTTCCTCTTCTCTACAGGAGAAGGTTGGAGTCCCTGAGGTCTAAGGCCCTGGAAAAGAAATCCTTATAGCTTCTGTGGGCATCAAACTCAGGATAGGGTCTGTGTGCGGAATGCACGTGCATGTTCTGGAGAGAGGGTGCAGTTTGTGGCCAACATTGCTCTTCCATCACCTTTTTTTTTTTTTTTGGTGCAGACTAGTGTCCCTTCCTCACAGAGCCTGGGGAGCTGGGCTGCTGGCCGGCTGGGAGCTCACCTCTGGCAGGTGGCCGGTGGGAGGACCAGGCTGGAATCCCTGCTGTTTCTGGCTGTGGTGCCAGAGTGAAGGGAAGGGCGAGGAAAGGCAGAATTTTCTCTTTGTAAAAGCTCTTGTCCAAAGGGTTTGCCCAGCAGGTTTGTTAGACTAGGCTGGTGCAAGCGCTGCCAGTCTCTCATTCCTCAGTGTGGATTAACACCTGCCGCTTGCACGGCAGGGACTCCACCCTCAGCAGGGGCGGTGTCCGCCCAAGCGGACCAGGATCTCTGGGCACCTTCAACTAGGGACCGGCTCCCAGCTGGAGATTTTGTCTACATTATTCCTTTCTCATGCTTCTCAAAAAACTCAACTGCCTGGCTTTCTTTGGAACTACCTGCACGTTCCCGGGTACCCACAAATGCAGTGACTTCACTTCCTAAGTCTTTTTTTTTTTTTTTTAATTGCAGCTTTATTTGAGGATTCTTGAAATCTTCTGAGCAACAAGGTTGGGTGGTAGAAGGAGTAAGAGTTTAGACTCGGGGTCAGGGTCCAAGGTCCAAGTCCTGGCTCTACTCAGATTAGCTTTGTAACCTCAGGCTAATGGTTTCGTGTTTTTGAGCTTGTGACGGTTAGTTGAGAAAATACTGATGTAAAAAATGGGCAAAGGGTGTGAGGAGTGGAAAGTCAGGAGGGAAGTACAGTTAAAACATGCAGAGGTTGTTTTTGTGTGAAGATTTAAAAGAAGGACAAGGTCCACAGTCAGTGTGGAGACCTCTGTGCTCTCTGGTGTTGTACAGTCTGGCTTTTTTTTTTTTTTTTTTTGATGAGGAAGGACATGGAATAACTTGATTGTTCTCTTTGCAATTTTTTTCAAAGGAAATAATAAGACAGTGTACAAAGACACACAAGTGAGGTTGTTCATCAGATTTTTTTTTTCTCCCAATTATAGGGAAAGTCCGGAGAAGGCAATGGCACCCCACTCCAGTACTCTTGCCTGGACAATTCCATGGACGGAGGAGCCTGGTGGGCTGCAGTTCATGGGGTCACTAAGAGTCGGACACGACTGAGCAACTTCACTTTCACTTTTCACTTTCATGCATTGGAGAAGGAAATGGCAACCCACTCCAGTGTTCTTGCCTGGAGAATCCCATGGACGGAGGAGACTGGTGGGCTGCCGTCTATGGGGTCGCACAGAGTCGGGGATACAACTGAAGCGACTTAGGAGCAGCAGCAGCAGGGAAAGTCAGAAACAACTCATGGGTTAGTGATTGGGTAGTAGTAGTGTTACTCGCTCAGTTGTGTCTGACTTTGCAATCCCATGGTCTGTAGCTTGCCAGGCTCCTCTGTCCATGGGATTCCCAGGCAAGAATACTGACTGGAGTGGATTTCCATGCCCTCCTCCAGAGGATCTTCCTGACCCAGGGATAGAACCTGGGTCTCCTGCGTTGCAGGCAGATTTCTTTACCATATGAGCTACAGGGAAGATAGGCCAAATGCCTGTACTCCGTCAGAGGTACTTTAGAGATCTGTTGGTGGCTTAGTGGGTAAAGAATCTGCCTGCAGTGCAGGAGATGAAGGTTTAATCTCTGGGTTGGGAGGATCCCCTGGAGGAGGGGATGACAACCCACTCAGGTATTCTTGCCTGGAGAATCCCATGGACACAGGAGCCTGGTAGGCTACAGTCCATGGGCTCACAAAGAGTCAGACATGACTGAAGCAACTGAGCATGCATGCATGATAGAAGGTGAGTCACTCAGATCATGCTGCCTTCCCCTGTCCACATCTGCTTTACAAAAATTAAATCTCTGAACACAATAGCCAGTTGTCTTTGTAATGAACTTGGAGGTCAGATTTGGAGCTGTTCTTCATTTTTTCCCTTATTTCATATTCCTGTGTGATTTAGTCAGGTTTTTTTTTTTTTTAAGATGGGCTGTGAAAGCACATTGTGGCTATCTCACTGGCAACAGCACTTGTTACTTAGATATAGGCATGGTGCACGCTTATCCCATGGAGAGCCCTTGGGCTTATCTGCTTTCTCCAGTCGCCTCAGAACCTATCTGGCTACAGACTGGCTGCTGCTTTACTAGCAGACACTCTGTAGCCCCACCGCACTGCTTGCCTGCCCTGCTTCTCCTCAATTCTCTGAAATCTACCCTGTTTGAAGCTCCACTCAGGTCCTGCCTCATCCTCTGCTGTTGACAAATGTACTGTCACTTATTTATTACTTATTTATTAGTTCGCTGTACAGGACCCATGTTTTATACACTTTCCAGCTAACTTCAGACTCAAATAATGATGTTCATGGTTGGAAATGACTTCAGGTGGGTGATAGAGAGATCTCTAACTTGTACCAGTTTTTAACTATTGTCTGTCAGCTCCCAGTCCTCTTTTGTTGTCTGATCTATGAAAATGGATCAGAGCTCTTCAGATATTTTTCCTTTGCCTTCTCTCAAGTTGAGGGCTCTGAAGAGGATGGTGCAGGAGAAGGAGGTTTTCCTTCCTGCTTTCCAGAGTCTAAAACCAGGCTCCTACAGAGCCTGCTGGTTTTCCCGTGGGCTTGCAGGCTGCAGCTTTCTGCAGTGTGTGCCTGCCTTGTCCTGTCTGCAGCTCTCATGGCTGTGATAGACCGGGGAGCCTGAGCCCAACTCAGGTTGCTGCTTCTCCTCAGTCTCCATGTGTATATATGGGAGCCTGGTGGTCCTGACCATCTAGAGAGCTGGCCACGTGTATTTGTCCTGAGCAGTGGCCCTGAGCACTTCCTGTCCGGGCCATGCATTGTCATGCTAAGCTCCTGCAGAGGGAGGTCTCTTCAGCTCCTGGGTCCAGTGGTAGCTGGACTTCCTGTGCGGACAGGACTCCCTCTGCACCCTTGTTCTCTCCGCCTAGCTCCCAGCAGTCTCCAAAGTTTGCTTCCTCTCTTCCTCCGCATGGGGATTCTTGTATTTCGGGCTTTGTACCGGCAGCCTAGAGAGTTACTCCTGCTTTTCAGGTGACTGGACCATCCTGGGCACCCAGGAACTGCCTCCTGTACCTTCTTCAACAAGACACAAACCTTGCTTCCATGTTTGTCCTGTTTGGGGTACCTTTCATCTCGTATAAGGCACGCTTTAGAGTTCTATTCCATCTTTGTTGTTTAATCACTAAATCATGTCTGACTTTTTTGCAGCCTTATAGACTGTAGCCCATCAGGCTTCTCTCTCCATGGGATTCTCTAGGCAAGAATACTGGAGTGGATTGCCATGCCCTCTTCCAGGGGATCTTCCCAACCCAGGGACTGAACCCTCATCTTCTGCGTCTCCCGCATTGGCAGGAGATTCGTTACCACTGAGCCACCAGGGAGGCCCTTTATAGTTCTCAATTATAATGTTTTATAGTTCTGTCTTTATAGTTACTCAATTATCATATTTTTAAACTTCCCCTGCTTGAATTATGGTGTGGTTTCTTCCTCCTGGTTGAACCCAGACTGAAATACATCCCATGTTACCCAACTGAGCAAGCATATGGATGAGCCAGAGAGAAGTCTAGGAATTTCTCTGAGGACTTGTTTAGAGCCTGCCAGACTATGCTGGTTTGTACATAGGTTCTAGAGCCTGACGTGGAAAAACTTTCCAAGCCATACCCATGTATAGGCTCTTTAACAAGGACTTCCAAAACATGTTAAATGCCCCAGGAAGTGAGTGCCTGCATTGCAACATTTCTTTTCTAATGGTTTCCTGCCTGGGTAAATAGGTGCCCCCAAGCTTTCAGTCTGTACCAGGGGCCTTTGTTTAGGCACGTTCACTTTGTCCCTCTGCTATTATGGCCTTGGTGGGACTAGCAATTGCTGGAGGTCCACCCCCCTATCAGAAAGGAGTGTGGAGGTCCCTCTGGGGCTGGAATGGAGGGGATTGCCTGCATTGCCGTGCTAGTGGAGGGATGAAGCCTTCATAGCCTCTCTGCTGGACCCCGCATGCCTGCATTCCCACTCGGGGGTGCAGGGCTGCCTGTGGGCCTGGGTGGGGTTTTCACCACAGCTTACCTCTTCAGATCTAGCCCCTGTCCTCCCAGGTCTAACATGGACTCACTACTAATAGTCTTATCGCCTATAACTCTAGAAAAGCCTTTACATTTTTTCTACTTTAGTACTTACAAAAGTGAGACAGGTTTCTATGAATACATAGGTCATTGAGCAGCACACATAGAGTTCCCAGTGTCATCTCTTTGGAGAAGGGTCATGTATATTTATTTAATCTAATTTCTACTGAAACAGCTATATTCAGTGAACTCAACCAGATGACCAAAACACCTGTTTGTTCAACAAATGCGGAATAACTCTCAGATGCTACAGCCTGGGGTAGTGGCGTTACAGAGTGAAGACCTTGACCACAGAGGGTACCCTCGCTCCTGGATGCTTCAGGAGTGACACTTGACCGAATTGAGGAGTACAAGAAGCTCTTCAGGAAGGCATGGCAGACAGAGGGCACTCTGCGGATGGCAGAGGGAAACTGGGACTGTCTGGAAGAGACTGTTTGCTGTGGTCGGCGGTGAAAGTGTCCATGGTGTGGCGGTGGGGGATGCTGGCAGGAGGGGCTGCGGAGGAAGCACAGAGCATCATAAAGGGACTAGAGGGCATATGAGTGAGAAGATGGAGGGGTGAGGCTGGTGTTGAGGCTGGGGCATATCCTTGGGCAGGAGGTCTTACAGAAGAGGGGCAGAGGCCATGAGGCCCTGAGCTCTGGGAGTGGAGGAAAGAGGCGTTTTAGAAGACAGCACAGTTCTATTTAGGCTGTGGGGAAGCAGTGCCACGGTGGTGGTGGTGGTGGTGACCAGGAACACCAGGAGCGGGCTGCGTGCACAAAGGCTGAAGACTGAGTTGTTGGCAAACAGGGATGTTTGGGAGCTGCGGGGAATAAGGCCTTGGGCTCCTACAGTCGCCAGCTGCAGAGCCTGATTGGAATAGAGGAGAGCTGAGGAGGAGGTGACATTACTGAGGTGGGAACACGGATGTGGAGAGCAAAGGAAGAAGCAGCTCACTGCTGCTGGGGCGTGCACGTGGGCAGTCGATCCATGGCGAACGCAGGACCCAGGAAGAGAGACTCCACACTCACTGAATATCTGGAGTTAGCTGGCTCAACTTGCGACCCGTGGTTTCTTGTTTTGCTGCTGCTGTCTTTATTTATTTTTGGCTGTGCTGGGTCTTTGTTGCTGCTGCTTTTCTCTAGTTGTGGCGAGTGGGGCTACTCCTTGGTGCAGTGTGTGGGCCTCTCACTGCAGTGGCCTCTTGTGCGCAGCACAGGCTTCAGCAGCCGCGGCACACAAGCTCGGTCACTCCATGGAACATGGGATCTTCCTGGAGCAGGGATCGAACCCGTGTCTCTCCTGCACTGGCCGACGGATTCTGTATCACTGAGCCACCAGGGAAGCCCTGTTGGTTTGGGTTTTTTTGGGGGGGGGGTCCTCCTTTTGGAGTGACATTTAAGGTGATGGATAGAACGGTTTCTACAGGGAGAATATTTATAAAGAGGCAGTGAATGACAGAACCTGAGAAATGTGCTTAGTGTTAGGTGGAGGAACCAAACCCATCAAAGAAAACTGTTGATTGCCTGTTTTACATTAGGCAACACCCTGGTATGGCAGGTTATATCATCACTTCACAGGTGAGGAAACTGAGGCTCAGACAAGTCAAGTAACTTCTAGGTCACACAGCTAAGACTAGGGTAGCATTACCAGAATTTAACTCTGGGTTGTTTGGCTCCAGGTGCCATACTAATTTTCCAAAGTGCAGGTGGGTCTGGAACATACCTGTCCTCAAACATCTACCAGCTTTGTTTTATAATGACACAATCTTGTACACTGAAGATCTCGAACCCTTACCAGTTTTAGTAAAGGCAGGGGCAAGATGGCCTCTGGGAAGGTTAATCCCTATCATTGTTTACTAAATTTTCTTCTTTCTGCTTTTCTGAAAATCTGAACATGTTTATGTGAAGAATGATCTTAGTGTTTGATTTTATTTTAAATGGTAAGTACCACTTGAGACTTCCCTGGGGCTTCCCTGGTGGCTTAGACGGTAAAGAATCTGCCTGGAATGTGGAAGACCTGGGTTTGATCCCCGAGTCAGGAAGATCCCCTGGAGAAGAGCATGGCTATCCACTCGAGTTCTTTTGCCTGGAGAATTCCATGGGTAGAGGAGCCTGATGGGCTACGGTCTATGGGGTCACAAAGAGTTAGACATTACTGAGCGGCTAAATACACACCATTTGAGAAAATCAGCCACATTTGGGCTTTGGGGGAACTGTATAATCAGTGGGGATCAGAGCTTGTCCTGCAGACACTTAGATGTATAATGTCGCTTGTGGGGACATATAGGTGAATAGATTCATCATGTATACTTTTCCCTTTAAATCTTGAATGTGAAGCTACTACTGCTGACTTATGAACCAGATTCCTTGAATTCAGTTGATCGTTGTTCTGACTTACAGACCACAAAATGTCAGACATATGTTCTCGCTAGGTGAGGGTGTTGAGGGCATCTTGGGGCTCCCCAGCTCCAGTCCTGACAAGAACTGCGGCCAGGCTTCTTGCTTCCATTAAGGAACAAGCTCTAGGTATGGGCCCACTCTTCTGGCCCCACCAGGATGCCACACTTACACCCTTATCACTCAGCTGTCTGCCCTGAGCACTGGAGGGTATTCCCTGTCTCCCCCAGAACCACTTAGCTGCAAGCTATCCCTCTCTTTCTGAGCAGAACCTGAAAAGGTCTGGCAAGGACCAAGCAACAGATGTTAGCAGCCTGGGAGGTAAGGATTTAGAAAAGCCACTCTCGCCAGGGTTCTGGAGTGAGGACGGAGGAGGTTGGGCAGGCTGATTGACGTCCAAGTCCCCTGTCTCCGTGTGATATGGCAGCAGGCTTGGGCTCTAGATCCTTGAAGGATTTGTGTATCCTGTTTGGGGAGGAGAATGAGCAGGAAGCAGGATCCTCCCTGGACACAGAGGCTGCTAGTCCAAACTCTTGTGACTGAATCAGCAACTTGGATTTCCAGCCTCCAAGCCTCAGCCTGATTGGATTGAATGGCTGGTCATTTCATTTCATGATTACAAGAAGGTCCTGCCTTTCTTTTATCCTTAACATTGGTTCTAGGGATGGGGGAGCATAGGCATAGGTTTTGGATTTGGTCTCAGTGTGGTTGCTGGCTCTGTCCCTGACTAGCTGTTGGTGACCATCTACCTAACATACCTGAGCCCCTTGGGATGGGTGAATGAGTCCCTGACTTAGAGTTTTGTGAGAATAAGTCCTTGTGTCTGGCAATGGCCACATTAAAATGTCTTCTGGCCAGTGCTTTGCTTTTAGAACTGGAGGGAACCTTTTAGAATCATCCTCTTTTGTGGTGCCAGTCTGGCATTCAGGAATGAAACACTGGGATTATTTAAACTGCTTATAGGGGAATAAAATGACTATAGCATAATCATTCAGTAAGGGTTACTTATGACCCCACCCTACCTCCCGTATTTGACTTTGTCTGATAGTAGTTTTGAGGGTTCAAATGTATACATATAAAGCTTTAACATTTTAAAATAATTTTTTAAGATAAACCATTGAAAACCAAACCATCATCTTTTTAGTCCCTTTCGTCCTAAGTTTGTGCTGCAGTGTTCGCTTGTATCATGGTTTAAAACTCAGATAATAGAGCTGAACTGCTTAGATTTGAATCCTGGTTCTGCCATCTGCCAGCTGTGTGACCTTGGACAAGTTCAATCACCTCTCTGAGTATCTGCCTCATAACATCACTGGTGCCTAGCATATAGCCAGTGGTACCTAAGTATTTATTAGATTCGATATGTTCATATTTTACTATTATTTTTAAGAGTCCTCTCTAATACATGGCTTCAGGCAGAGAGCACGGACCCAGGGAAAGATGTGCAGTGATCTAGGGGTGGATGTAGTGACAGAACTTGTGCTGAATACTGCGGGGTCCAGGACAGGGCTGGAGTGTCTGGGACTGTGGGACCATGGCCCACGCTAGTGATGTGGGCTGCAAAAATGGGGACCTCATATTAGGATTTGTGTGAGACATGTTCCCCACGCCCATCCCAGCAGTCTGGATGTGTGTAGTAGAGGATGTTGAAGGGAGGTGCGGCAGCATTAAAGAATTAAATAACCTAGAATCCTGCCACCCTGGTTACACTGGTTTTGGTTTTGTGTGGTATTTTATCTGGATTTTCACACAGTTTAAGCATGGCATCTGTACTATTTTGTTAGTCCATCTTCAGCTAACATAAATTTATGTGTGTGTCTCTACCTTTCTAAATATTTTAATTGCAAAATAAAGGAAAGTGGAAGTGAAAGTCGCTCAGTCATGCTTGACTCTTTGTGACCCCGTGGACTATACAGTCCATGGAATTCTCCAGGCCAGAATACTGGATTGGGTAGCCTTTCCCTTCTCCAGGGGATCTTCCCAACCCAGGGATCGAACCCGGATCTCCCACATTGCAGGCAGGTTCTTTACCAGCTGAGCCACAAGGAAAGCAAAGAAGGAAGTTGTTGCCAAACAAAATCAGCTGTAGTGTTTTAGAAATTTCAAGACTGTTCAGTCTTTGTTGGGGAGAATTTACTCCCAAGTACAAGGTGAAATCTAAGGTTGTTCTTTGTTTGCACATGGGATTTTCTGTTTCTGTTACTCACAGTAAAAATTCTGTGTGTCACAGTGAGGGTTGTATAACATCTTCCCTAGCTGCAGTGTAGATTTTCTTACTCAAATTCTTTTTGAGCAGTGTAACTTCCTGCTCAAAAAAGGACACGGAATTGGTTTTATGTCTGTAATGGGAATATTTAGTCAGATATTCAGAGAGCTTTTTCCCACAGATATTTTTATGGAGGTCACTGCTTTTTCCTCCTTTCCATGAACTTTGGTTTGTTGTAATAGTCTAGTTCTCATGCGAGGGACTGTGCCTTGGTCACAAATGAAAGATGACATTTAAACTTGATAGAAATGTCAAACTGGGAATCTGGGTGGTTTTCCCACCCTTCCTGCCCAGGTTGGTTTGGAATAAATGCCCTTTAGAAATAATGGTAAGAGTTGGCCCAAGCTGCACTTTGGGGAATTTAGGAAGACTGGCCGCTTGTCAAAAGCAGGGCTGGGCATTTCTAGGCTCCCATTTCTCTTTCTTTGGAAAGTCTTGGTAACCACCAAATATACCATGATCCGGTGCCTTGGGTCTTTTCAGTCTTGAGCCAGCCTTTGAGACTTCACTGTTGAACTGAACCAGTTCAACCAGTTACAATACTGTGGGCATGCCTTATAGAAAGAGGAGGAGCTCCCAAGAGCCCTGGCTGGGAGCCAGAAATCTGTTTCATCTCAGCCTTATCACCTAACCCTGTGACATTTGTGTGCTCAGTCGTGTCTGACTCTGTGACCCCATGTACTGTAGCCTACCAGGCTCCTCTGTTCATGGAATTTTTCAGGTAAGAATAAAGTGTTCTGCCATTTCCTTCTCCAGGGAATCTTCCTGACCCAGGGATCAAATCCACGTCTCCTGCCTTGCAGGCTAATTCTTTACTACTTCACCGCCTGGGAAGCCCTCATTTGCCCAGTTAACTGTCTCTGAGCTCCCATTTTTCTTCCTGGAAAAGTGGTATCATCTCAGCTTTCCTTAGGGAGCGCAAATGAGAAATGGACAGGAAAATGTTCTGGAATCCTTGAAACAAGGGGAGGATGGTGTTCCTTTGAGAGCCATGAAGCCCTGTCTTGGCTGAGGGCATAGGACATCCTCCCTGGCTGGTTCTTGATCACGGATGGAAAAGCCTGAATTGCATCAGTGAAGCTGGAAACCTTGGCCAGGATCAGTATTCCTCAGAGTATTCCCGAAAGAAGTATTGGTACTTTCTGTGATAAGAAACTCCACATCATCACTTCAGATGGTTCTAGTTGAATTGCAGGTATCCGTATGTCAGGATGCATAACTGGCTTTTTTATTTGGAATCATATTATTCACCCTGAATCTTTTTCTGGGAAAATTAACTTAAAGGTGCACAGTCTGTGCAAAAAGTACTGTGCTTCTCTTTTTTCCTTCCTTAAGCTGTCCTCTTCTACTCTAGCAATTTCAGGAATATCCATATTCCTTTTCTGAGTTGACAGCTTTTGTCAAGCAGTTAGCTGTTTGTAGCATATGCTGTTTTCCTTCCAGATCTTCCTCATTGTAGGCTTTCTCTGTTCCCCCTCATACCTTTCCTTGTCCTTCTTTCAGCCTGTCCATGTGAAGGGCAAGACCTCCAGATCAGTGATACTGGGTCAAGTGCTCCTTTAACTTTAGGAGAGTTATCCTGACTTAGAGGAAAGGTTTGTTTTTAGAAAGCATATTGTCTGGAATCTGGAGATCAAAAAAAAAAAAAAAGACAGAATGAGACCATCATTTATTTACTAATAGGATGACTGATTCTTTAACTGTATCAGGTACCCACACAGACACATTCACGCTCTCCTGTCCTTGCAAGTCAGTCCCATAGCAAAGAGGTTTAGGTTGCCAAAGATGTGCTGGGCTGAGACCTTCAGTTTGCTCATAGGTGTGTTCAAAGGCTCTTTGAAAGGAGCTGACCTAAGGAGGAGGGCATGGCCCTTAGATTTAGTGTGGACATTTTGAATTATTCAGGTTGTATGTGACTTGGTGTGCTTTGAAACTATAATTAAGGAGTAGGAAATACCTTATGGTTTCTTTCTTTTTTTTTTTTTAATCACTTTCTTTGGAGGAAGTGTAAGAAGGCCCTTGGTAGCTCAGTAGTGGGATTCTTGAGGGCTGGAGGGTGGGTAGTGGTTGAGAAGGGAGGGAAGAATGAGGTGATGGGACACTGCTTACCAGGTGAGCTGAGACCACGCACATACCTTTATATCTGCTGTGTTCTCTAGATGTGTAAAAGCTCTGGGGGAGTGAAGGTATGACATAGTGACTGGCTTTATGAAAACATCTTTCACTTATATGTCCTCAGCCAAAACTATCCAGCAGTAATAAATACAAACAACTAGATTAGAATCTACTGGACAGATTTTTAAGAGACACAGAAAGTTTGTGAATCCCCATTGATCTCTTCTGGGATGTTCAATATAGTAATAACTTCACAGAATTCTCAGCATGACAAATACCTCTTCTACCGTGGGGCTATTTGTTAGAATGAGGGAATCTTAAAATCTTACAGTAAAAAGTAAATACTACTCTAGATTAAAACATATAATAAATAATAAATAAGTTACAAAGATGTAATATACAGCACAAGGAATATAGTCAATATTTTATTGTAACTTTGTATGTAGTATGATCTATAAAAACATCAAATCACTATGCTGTATATCTGAAACCAATACGTTATAAGTCAACTATGCTTCAGTTAAAAAAACAAAATCCAGTGTTCCTCCAATAATACCAAGCTTGTTTCCTTTACACCATTCTTTTTTTATTACTAGTTTAGTTTTTAGGTTTTTGGTTTTGGTTGTGCTGGGTCTTTGCTGCTGTGTGCGGGCTTTTCTCTAGTTGTGGTAAGTGGGGGCTACTCTCTAGTTGGGGCGACTGGGCTTCTCACTGTGGTGGGCTCTCTTGTTGTGGAACATGGACTGTAGACCCTGGGCCCAGTAGTTGTGGCATGCGGGCTTAGTTGCCCCATGACTTACGGAATTCTTCTGGGCCAGGGATCGAACCTGTGTTTCCTCTCATTGACAGGCAGCCTCCCAACCACTGGACCATCAGGGAAGTCCTACGTCATTCTTTTTGAACTTCGATGTTTCATATTGAAATTTTAGAAGAATCAATGTTTATTAACTGCAAGCTGCCACCCACCCACCCCCCTGCCCCCCGCCCAAACCCACTTTGTTCTAGAGGTCAGAGAAGAGTGGCTACCATTTGACATGGTGGTCTTGAAACCCCATCACCGTGGTTAGTGTTCCAGCTCTGCCCTTAACATAGTTACTTCTTTAAATCTGTTTCCTCAAGTATAAAATGGGAATAAAAGTAACAGTATCTACTTCAGAGGTTCATTGTAACAAGATAATGCACTGGCACCTGAGAAGCAATCCTTCTTCAGGATTCTTTTCAAGGATGAGTTCTCAGCTCTAGAATTAACCTGATAAGAAAATTCTTTACCGGTTACTGCCATTCCACTTTTGAGGATTGTCTTTTAATGTCAGGCTTATCTAACCGGTTGTTCTTGGGTAGGTTATCCATCTCAGTAGTGTTAGAACTCTGCAGTTATAGCACCAGCAAACTGTCTCATTACTCTTTCTTTGTTGTGTTGCCCACAGCCTGGTCTGTTCTTGGCCTTTGATATTTCACTAAAATGTCATTTTCATTTCTCTTTTCCTTCTTGCTATAAATAGCAGAGTTCTTAAGGATACAGTTTGAGTTTTGACAAATGTATATATGCATGAAACCGTCATCTAGATTAAGATATACAAAGGACATTTCTGTACCCCAGAAAGCCCCTCCTGACCCTCTCCATTCAAAACCCCCACCCCTATCACTTTCAGATTTCTAGAGCCTAAATTAATTTTTGCCTTCTTAAACTAACATAAAGGGAGTGTGAGGCCTGTCTCCTCCCTCACTATACTATTTTTGCTCTAGCAGTAGTTTTCCTTTTTATAGCTGGGAGTTGTTCCAGTGTATGAATGTACCACAGTTTCATAATCCATTCTTCTCTTGATGGCATTTGGGTTGGTCTCAGTTGTGGGCGATTCAGATGAGGCTGGTGTGTGTCTTTTTATCTCTCTGAACACTCGGTGTAGTTAGTGTCTCCTCTTAGCCCTGCAGCCTTGGGCAAGTGTCTTAATCTTTCTGCCTTGGTTTCTTCATCTGTGAAATGGTAGGTTGGGAAATAGTTCAAATTTGTGGCCACCATTTTTTATTAAAAAAAAAAAAAGGAAATAGAATAAAATAGGTGACTACAGTGAGTGACATGGAACTGCACATGCTGCCGCCCACATATAAATAGTTATGTGTGTACAGGTATGTTCATAAGAACAAATATAAATTGCATTTGTTATTTTGAATTGTGAGTACATCTGTTTGCAGCACACTAGTTTGTATATGTCCTTGTATAAGCAAGGAAGTTGAAGCACCTGTGAGTTGTCTAGTTAATGTATATCTCTGCCCTCAGATATCTAAAACAGTCACAGTGTTAAGGGTCACTTACTCACACCTCACTGTGGACCAGCCAGTACTTTAAAAGCTTACAGCCCTCGAAACTTTCCTATTCAGTTCAGTTCAGTCGCATCCGACTCTGCGACCCCGTGAACTGCAGCATGCCAGGCCTCCCTGTCCATCATCAACTCCCGGAGTTTACCCAAACCCATGTCCATTGAGTCAGTGATGCCACCCAACCATCTCATCTTCTGTCGTCCCCTTCTCCTCCTGCCCACAATCTTTCCCAGCATCAGGGTCTTTTCAAATGAGTCAGCTCTTCACATCAGGTGGACAAAGTATTGGAGTTTCAGCTTCAACATCAGTCCTTCCAATGAACACCCAGGACTGATCTCCTTTAGGATGGACTGGTTGGATCTCCTTGCAGTCCAAGGGACTCTCAAGAGTCTTCTCCAACACCACAGTTCAAAAGCATCAGTTCTTCTGTGCTCAGCCCTCTTTATAGTCCAACTCTCACATCCATACGTGACCACTGGAAAAACCATAGCTTTGACTAGACAGACCTTTGATGACAAAGTAATGTCTCTGCTTTTTAATATACAGTCTAGGTTGGTCATAACTTTCCTTCCAAAGAGTAAGCGTCTTTTAATTTCATGACTGCAGTCACCATCTGCAGTGATTTTGGAGCCCCCAAAAATAAAGTCTGACACTGTTTCCACTGTTTCCCCATCTAATTTGGCATGAAGTGATGGGACCGGATGCCGTGGTCTTCGTTTTCTGAATGTTGGGCTTTAAGCCAACTTTTTCACACTTCTCTTTCACTTTCATCAAGAGGCTCTTTAGTTCTTCACTTTCTGCCATAAGGGTGGTGTCATCTGCATATCTGAGGTTATTGATATTTCTCCAGCAATCTTGATTCTAGCTTGTGCTTCCTCCAGCCCAGCGTTTCTCATGATGTGCTCTTGATATAAGTTAAATAAGCAGGGTGACAATATACAGCCTTGACGTACTCTTTTTCCTATTTGGAACCAGTCAGTTGTTCCATGTCCAGTTCTAACTGTTGCTTCCTGACTTAAGTGGGTTATTATCACCATTTTATAAATGGAGAAGCTGCTGAGACATCAGTTGTTATACAACTTGCCTGAGGTCACAGAGCTTAAATCGAGGATGGTAGAGCCATGATTGGAACCCAGGTACTGCAAGTCTTGAATCTGTGCTCTAAACCACTGTTCTGGGGGACATGAAAGAGACAAGTGACATGTGAGCAAATGCAGTGAATAATAATCTAATCAGTACCATGGTCCTCTCTTTTATTTCAGATATGAGAAATGAGTGTTGGACGTCGAAGAATAAAGTTGTTGGGAATCCTGATGATGGTAAATGTCTTCATTTATTTGATCCTGGAAGTCTCCAAAAGCAATAGCCAAGAAAAAAATGCAAAGGGGGAAGTAATAATACCTAAAGAAAGGTTCTGGAAGATATCTGACCCTCCTCGGGCATATTGGAACAAGGAACAAGAAAAGCTAAACAGGAGGTTCAATCCCATTTTGAACACGTTAGCCAACCAGACAGGAGAAGCATACGGATTCTCCAATATAAGCCATCTAAATTACTGTGAACCCGACCTGAGGGTCATGTCAGCAGTTTCAGATTTCAGCAGTTTGCCAGACAGATTTAAAGATTTTCTGCTATATTTGAGATGTCGAAATTATTCACTGCTTATAGACCAACCAGATAAGTGTGCAAAGAAGCCCTTCTTATTGCTGGCGATTAAGTCCCTAACTTCACATTTCGATAGAAGGCAAGCGATTCGGGAATCTTGGGGCAAAGAAACCAATGTGGGGAACCAAACGGTGGTGCGAGTTTTCTTACTGGGCCAGACCCCCGCAGAAGACAACCATCCTGACCTTTCAGATATGCTGAAATTTGAGAGTGAGAAGCACCAAGACATTCTTTTGTGGAACTACAGAGATACATTCTTCAACTTGTCTCTGAAAGAAGTACTCTTTCTCAGGTGGGTGAGCACTTCCTGCCCAAATGCCGAGTTCGTGTTCAAGGGCGATGATGATGTTTTTGTGAACACCCATCATCTCCTGAATTACTTGAATAGCTTATCCGGGAACAAAGCCAAAGATTTGTTTATTGGTGACGTGATTCATAATGCTGGACCTCATCGGGATAAGAAACTCAAGTACTACATCCCGGAAGTTGTTTACACTGGCGTCTACCCGCCTTATGCAGGAGGAGGCGGATTCCTGTACTCCGGCCACCTGGCCCTGAGACTGTACAATGTAACTGACCGGGTCCTTCTCTACCCCATCGATGATGTTTATACTGGAATGTGCCTTCAGAAACTCGGCCTTGCTCCAGAGAGACACAAAGGCTTCAGGACATTTGATATAGAAGAGAAAAGCAGGAGTAACATTTGTTCCTATGTAGATTTGATGTTGGTACATAGTAGAAAACCTCAAGAGATGATTGATATTTGGTCTCGGTTGCAGAGTGCTCATTTAAAATGCTGAATTATGTGCAAACTACATTTTACATAGAAATGTATCTCAAATAGTTCCCATTTGTGTTCTCTTCCATTAGAGGTCATTTCTATGTAAAACCATCAAAATTACCTTTATAGGTCATGTCCATTTGACCGCCCCTAAACTCTTCAGTGTGGTACTTCCTGAAGAGGGAAAGCAGAAGATGTTAATTTTTTATGTAGAATATGACAAAATGAATGGTTCGTTATTTTCTAACTTGTCCCCCTCACCATCTGAAATCATGTTTCTATAATTTGACCATATTTTTGTTTTGCCCTCATATGATGATAATCCTATAATCCTATTTCCCATTATAATGAGTAAATTATCAGTTTAGGTATTCATAAACCTATTGGCAAAAGAGACATTGCTCTATATGACTCAGTGGTTTTAGTGAAATGCAATTACATTTGTTTTCATGAAATTTAGATGAAGTTTTAAAATCATCTAGAAAAAATTGACTTTTGTCAGAATTGCCCTGCCACCCCAACAGTATTTCCTTGTGTTAACCAAATCAATCAGTTCTGCAAAATGAGCATCGCTGGGTGACATTTATCCAGTTTATCATGTTATGGTTTTATGATCATCATGAGAAAGCGTAACTATCTTGCATTTGGTCTCCTGTGTGGTATCATGATAGTTCTATTTTAGTATTTGAAAATAATGAGTATGATTCCATAATCTTCAAACTGAAGATTGAATTGTCCCTGGCAACCATATTGTATTTATAATTTTTCATTGTGGACCAGGAAAGCATGTGTAATTTTTGAACTTTAAGTGAAAAGATTGAAATTGCAGACCTTGTCATGAATGGTTTGTCAGTTTAAAACTGCAGGATTCTATTCTTGCCGTATGGTTACATATTACTTATACAAAATTATTATCCTAAGTAGTGACTGCTTTCCTGTTTCAGTGTAGAAGTACCTGTGTTTTTATTTATTGTTCAGATCAAATACCAAACATTTTCTTAAATATATTTTGTGTAATATTTTATTTGTATACAGTGTCGTTGACTTATTTAACTAGAGCATGGTATTTTAAATAGTAAAGTAACATGTTAAATAAAACTAATGGTTATTTTTGAATTTTAAAATCTGTTCTTTTTTTGGGGAATATAAACTATAATTCTGCCAAACAGTTGCTTATATATACTATCTTGTGACATGCTTTCTTGAGATATTTTTGTGTTATAGAGATGAAAATTCTTACAGATGTGATAGTGGGGACTGTAAGGAGATAGAAATAAAGTCACCATATTTTTAATTATCATGTGTAATGTGTCATCTATAATCTCTGTTTCCTGTATTTAATTACATTTTTCTCCAAAAGGCCTTTCCCAAAAAGGCCACTTTTTTCCCCCCAGAAACTATTGACTACAGTAGTAACATTGAGCTATACCTTTTTCTCTGTCTCCGTGGGTCATTTGTCTTTGCATTTAATATTTTTAAAAGTGCTTCCCCATGTAGCATCTTTAGAGAGGAGCATGAGTACTTATTTATGCTTCCACTTCCTGGTAGTATGAAGAATTTAACTAGGAGATGGAGCAGCATCTTAAAGATTGTATCATCCTAAGCCATATCCATTTTGGGGTTTGTGTGTTTCTGTGAAACATAATGTATGTTCCATCTGTGATGAAACAGAGCAGCCTTGACCGCCCGTTATTTTCCTGGACTTGTGTTGAGAAGAAACTGCTAACGTTCAGTTAAAAACAAGTAGGCATTGGATGACACTCAAAAAACAGAAGGCTTATTGTGAGAACACATAGCACACTGTCCTCTCCCACTGGGAATGCTGAGGCCATACGTGTGAGTGGATGTGAGGACACAGATACTCACTCACTGTGGGGTTTGAAGTCTTGTAAGTTTGGTCCTTCTCAAGGGCTCACATGCTGGCATCTGACCTCTCGGCTCCAGTGCTTGTGAGTAAAGGGTAGTGGCCCACACCACCACGTCAGGTTTAGAGAAGAATGATGAAGCTCTCAGAACATTCATATGCAGTTGGTTCACAAATTGCTTGTGTCCATTTACAAGCATGTGCTTCCGTGACCATGTGCTCTCAAGTAGCAGATTTCTCTCCAGAGGAAGATATCTTTTTAATTTTGTTTCTTTTAGGGATTCTCCTTCACAGAGATTTCAAGTCTGCAGAGAAAGAAGAGATGCAGCAAGTTTTGAAACAAGGTTTGAAAAGCCACAGAGGGCCTTTGGTGAGCCTCCTCATCACATGTAGCTTCGTTTGAACATCAGTCCTTGGTGCTTGATGATGTTTGGTGGGTGAGATGCTCTCCAGATCTTTATTTGGCCGAGGTTCTCATGCAGTCATTACCTGAGCCCACAACACAGGTCATTGACCTCATGGGATGACCCTTTTTCAGCAAAGGGATCCTAAGTATTGGGCTCACCATTGGTACTGGCTGATCCTAAACTCAGGAAGCATTTTTGGTGCTTCCTGATAGATTCTTACCTGAGTGTCCATCTTGGATGTAAGTATCAGATCTAATTCATTCTTAGAGAAACATTCAATAACTGAGGCTTCAATGGAAACTGGTATTTGAACCTTTTTCATGCTTATTCACAAGTCATGATGATTTTGAGTTTGAAGGTCAAAAAGGCTAAATGAGCATTGCCAGAGTTTGGACTTTTCATCAACCCAACCAGGCTTTAAGAGGAAAAGGATGAAGGAGACCAGAATGGCTCGTTTCCATCCCTGACTCTGGTTTCCTGTCTTGAGTTGGTTGAGGGGAGAATAGAAAAGAAGGGCAGGAAGTTTGAGTCACGCTTGAAGTTGAATCCAGAAATAAAGGCACCCAAAGTGTGACCACCTCCTACTTTTCTACCCGTGATTGGTATGGTCTGGAATGTCTGATATGTACTGGGTTATCTTGTTTTCTCTCAGATGCAGAAAGGAAGGCTGCCCTTACTAAAGTAAAGGATGGCTTATTTTCACTTTAAGGAAAGCTGAAATGAAGTCTTTATTTGGGCTAAAAGTTAACTTCTCTGTGATTTGCCTTAAGAAAAATGTCAGAGGAAGTAAAAATTCTTGTTTAGACCAGGAAAATAAATAGTTCATGTGCTGGACTGTGTAGAGTATAGGATACACTGATTTTTCTGTTATGTTAATTCTGTACTGGCTTTACTTTGCTGATGCCTGGGTCACTTGCTAAATGACTTTGAAACCGAACTTTACCTAATTAACGTTAACAGTAAATGTGAAAAATTAAAATATTTATCATGATGTATTCAGGTCTCAAAGTAATTTGAAAGGAAAGTTTTTTTCCCCCCTTAATATCATCTCGGAAGGTAGATGCCAAAAATTGGGCCCTTTTGTCTTTAAGGAGTCCCTAAAATCTTATTTGTTCACATTACATATGAAATTCCATATTTATTAATTATAAGGTGCAGTACTATTTATACACCACTAAAAAACTCAATATGATTTGTATCAATTGTAGGAGATGCCTCAGTTGTGGGAGGTGTTAAAATGTGAAATACTACATTTTAGGATAACTGAAGTACCACATTAGTGTGTATGTGTGTGCCCTTAAATTGAAAGATGGAGCCTTGTTTAGGTTTATTTGAAAGGTGGAGCCCATTTAGGTTTATTTCCTGCTTCTCTCACTTTGATCTGTGTTTAGGAATTTTCACCCAAGCAATCATAGTAGTGGCTTCTGAGCTTTGGCAGTTGTTTTCTTCCTGTCCATTGTGCATTGTGAAAGGGGATGTATTGATTGTGCTGAAGAAGCAGAAGTAGAGTTTTTAATTTGATTGTAATCCAAGGGCTTATTTTGAAGTCAGGGGCCAGGCGGTTGAACAATGGTGCTTGCAGCTTCCCGACAGCTGCCCTGTATCAGGGAAATGCTCTTTCATCTTACACAAGCAGTGAGTGGACTGCACCAGGAGCTTGCATCCTCAGTGTCAGCGTGGGCTTGCTCATGACTCTCGAATCCTACCATCTTGTATAGAGCCCACCCCTAGCCTGTCTTCAACTGACGCTTCATCTCATCATCCAAGTCCTCCCCCAGGTTGGCTTCCCTGACCACTCTGTTGAAAGGTCATCAGTAACCCTGATCCTGGTACCAACTGCAACTACCTCTTCTTTTAAAGTAATTTTATCAAAATGAAAAAAGTATTATCCTGCTCTTGGTTGGGGCTCTTCCAGAAACAGATCTTAGGAGGATTCCAGCTCAAGTTGTTTAGGGAAGTGTGGGTGCATGGTTCATGGTGAAGTGATGCTGGGAAGGCAGGCAGCCAACAGTAGTGTGTATTAAGCCAACTGGCACCACAGAACTGGAGTTAAGTCCCTGGGGCATCTCTAAAGAATAGTCCAGAAAACTTGCCTCTGCAGGATCACTTCTCAGGCTTAAGGGGGCTCGGCTATTTTTCGGTAACAGCTCTGTTGAGACATTCAAGTGTTCAGTGATTTTGCGTAGGGTTGTGCTGTAACTATCAGCATGGTCCGGGATGGAAACAGTTAGGTTTTCAGTGGTAACCATTCTATTACTTAGCCCTTTATAGAATGTTTAAATTTTGGCTGTGTATTTTTTCTTTTCCTTAAATTTCCAAAACAGTATCTTTTTCTCTAATTACTCGTCTTTCTGTAGCCGCCTGTCTTTATGGATGCAATGACTTCTTATAAGAAAATGGACTTTTATTCTGGTAATTCATGGATTTTCTCAGGGCTTGGTTATGAAGAGAATAGTAAAGTGATTACTTGCCATTTTTATGAATGAAGGACTGAACTGACTTAAGATTTGACCCCAGATGCTGAAGCTGCCTTTCCTGCATCTCTGCTCAGTTTAAGGAACGTTTCCTAGCCTGTAAGCTGAGCTCATGCTCACCGAACTTGTGTGTGTGTAGTTATGCTTGTGGTTGTGGGGTGATGTTGATCCAGCTGTTATACAGCCAGGCCCTCAGTCAGATCACCCCCATTCCCTCTTCCATGCTGGGAGCTTCTATGGGGCTCCCTTGGGAAGGCCGGCCACACATCCCCTGCGTCTTTGTCATTCACGTTCTGGACTCTGCTCTCCTGGTTTGCTTACT
Source organism: Oryx dammah (assembly GCF_014754425.2). Classification (NCBI taxonomy): domain Eukaryota; kingdom Metazoa; phylum Chordata; class Mammalia; order Artiodactyla; family Bovidae; genus Oryx; species Oryx dammah. The sequence goes on from NW_024070209.1 coordinate 59,926,815, forward strand.
AATACAATTCTGTATATTTTCTATTTTTTCAGAGATGAAAACTTTCTCTTCTTCGCTGCTGGGGTTTCTTTCTTCCCTTTTGTCTCCCCTATTGTCATTTCAAGGTGATTTTAGTAGTGGGAGGAGGCTAACACTTCTGCCTGTGCGCTATTCTGAACCAGGGTCCTCCGACTGCCCTCCCCTCCCCGGCCTCTGCAGCATCTCACTCCACGCTGGCCCTCCCGCCCTGTGCAACAGGCGCTCCTCACCCACGTGTGCCATCATGAAATCCTCCTGCCCCTTAGTCCTGCCAGCTCCCTGGTTCTGAGCTTCCCATACTGCCCCCACAGCCTCCTCCCTTCTGTCCCCCTCCCCAGTATTTCCACCACTAAGCCCCACTTCTCAGTCTAGTGAAGAAACCAGTGGGAAACCTTTCCAAGTTCATTTCTCATCCACCTCTCCTCTGCCACCCTCCTCTTCCACCCTCCTCTCCTTCACTCCTTCTTCCTCTGCAGAACCTGCATCCCTTGTTTCTCCCTGTAGGGATAGATCTGCCTTGAGACCTGGCACAGACTCTCGGGGTCACACTTGTCAACTTTGTAGACTTAGGGTCACAGTCAGGCCCCACAAATGTCCTCCTGGCACCCACTGCCATTCTAGGGAAAGGAGTCTCTGGGTTGTCAGGTCTGGAAGAGGCCTTATGAAATGGAAGGCATTCCATTTTATGGTTTCTAAGGTGAATATCCCCCAGATTTAAAAGGACTATGCCCTGGCTTCTGATCTCTCTGAATGCTGTTACGTCCGGTGGGTAGTGTGGGGTGCAGAGACCTTCAGTTGCCCACGAGTGTGGTAGACTTGTGAATGCCCCTGGGATCAAGAAGATCTGTATGGAAGGTCAGTTCCTTTGTTGTTGGGGTCAGAGCACTTGCCTTGCCCTGTCTTTGTTGATATCTGCCCTGTGCTCCCTTCAGAGCACCCCCAACAGCCTTCATGTCAGGCCTCGCCTTCCCTTCCTTGTTTGTCTGTATTCTCGAGGGTCACAACTGGAACTGGCCCGAGAGGGCCTGGGACAGAGCTGTCTCCCCCTGCTCTGTCCTCCACACTGTCCCTTGAAGCTGCTGAGGGGTGGGGTGGGGTGGGGGTGACCTGGGGAAGGGGGCTTGTTCACAGACACCTGACCCTGCCCAGACAGCACCCCCTCAGCTGCCAGAAATTCCTGGGTAGGGGAGAAGTGGCTAGGCCTTCTCCAGCTTGCTCTGGCCCTAATCAAGATCTCCCTGGACAAAGGCCTGGCCCTCACCTCCTCTGCATCAGTGGCACTCTGGACTCTTCCTCTTGTTCAAGGGTTCAAGACCTTGGGTTCAGAATGCCTTTTCCCACTTGTCCTACCTCATTGCAAAATGGGATACAGTCATGAGACATTAACTAATCATTGGGTGATTTCTTTCCAGTCTGTGGTTAGAGGAGAGAATGGAAACATTGAACTTTGTTGGCACATTGAAGAGTTAGCCTCGGGGAGCCTTGGAGGGGCCTGGCAGGAACTTCACTGTGCAGAAGCGCAGGGTCAGACAACAGGTACCGAGGTCCAGATGAACAACCAGGCTTAAGTCCTGCCTGTTCTGCCCGTTGAAACCTTGAGGCCCAGCATACCTGGAGCAGCAAGCAGCCAGAAGCCAGAGCCCCAGATTCCCCAGCCTCAGATCTGCTCTTATCCTCCCGGCCAGCGAGATGGGAGAACCCCCGAGAGGCACAAAGAGAAAAGAACCAAGAAACTGATCAAACCTGGACAAACCCGAACCTCTTAAATAGCAGTGATCTCACGTGTGTCTTTCCTCTTGTGGGTTGTGAGACATGAGTATTGAGGGGTAGAGTTGTCGCATTTAAAGTTGGTGGGAAATGCCTTTTGTATTTGATTGCAAAAGCTTCCCAGAGTGAGTCATTGTGGAAGGAATGAAGAAGGCGGGGGTGTGATGCACAGTCAGAAAAGCTAGAGAAACTTCTCTCTCACTGAGCCCTACTAGATTGAAGAACGAGATGAACAGAAGATGCAGAACAACCCTGGGGAGAGCCCATTGGCCTGTGAGGTGGGGAGGGACGTTTCATGTTGTGTCTTGCTGGTCACACCTCCAGAAACTGTGGAATGAGCTGGCATGGTCCGTGCAACTGAGTACTTGTTCAACAAAGACGGCCTACTAGAGCCACTAAAAACCCCAGCTGTGGCAGATTTTTAATAATATTGCAAACAAAATATTGTCTGCTTTATTCAAAGCATGGGCATTTTTCACTGCTGCTAGACCAACCCCATAAGTTACTCTTCTGAGATGGGATTGATTTGTTTGGAGACTCTTGCACTTAGAAGACATCAAATTCAAAAATAATTTTAAAATTAAAAATCTGAATGAATGTTTTATTTACAGAAACGTAGAGCAGAGAGTACCTGTACATTTCCACCCAGCTTTCCATAATGGTAACATCTTGGGTGTATGTCTGTGTGTTAATGGCTCAGTTGTGTCTGACTCTTTGGGACCCCATGGACTGCAGCCCACCAGGCTCCTTTGTTGATGGGGATTCTTCAGGCAAGATACTGCAGTGGGTAGCCATTCCCTTCTCTAGGAGTTTTTCCCGGCCCAGGAATCAAACCCAGGTCTTGCACGTTGTAGGCAGTTTCTTTACCATCTGAGCCACCAGGGAAGCCCAGCTTCTGACATGACCACATCAGAGTGATCGAAATGAGCACTGAGCCAGCCAACAACAGGAAACCCACACTGCTCTAATTCTATTTCCTATGCCACAGACCTTATGGGAACTTTACCAGTTGTTTCCACTAATGTCCATTGGGGTCCTATTCAGGGGCCCACATTACATTTTGTCTTTGACCTTCTCCAATCTATTAGTTTCTAAACCTCTCCTGGCCTTTCCTGACTTAAATCCTTTTGAAGAGTACTTGATATTTGTACAGTGACCTTCAGCTTGGACTTGTCTCGTGATCGTTTACTCACGATCAGCATGAGGTTTTGCATTTTTGGCAATAACACCACAGAAGTGATGTTTCGTCCTCAGTGCATCCTGCTGGGGCTCCTGGTGTCAAGATGTCCCATTCCTGGCAATTTTAACCTTGTTCACTGGATTTCTTCTCTGTAAGGTTCTTTTATCTTTGTAGTTAAGAAATGCCTTGGAGGACATTTGTACATTGAAAAGTTTGTACATTTAAAACTAACAAATATCTGAGTTAATGCATGTAAAGCGCTTAAAGCCTGGTGTGCAGTAAGTGCTTAATGAAGATAGCTGTTGTTTTTTTCATCATCACTATTATTGCTGCCTCTGTCCCAGGTCTATCCCTGGTTTTCCTCTGGTCTTGGCTACCTTTACTGTTCCCTTCATTATCCTCTGCATCCCCTGCCGATCCAACCCTCACTGGTTACTTCCTCACACTGGGGCTGGCTCTCAAAATATCTGTGGCAGGGAAGAGCTAGCGGTGTCTCAGCTCACGGGGTTGGGGTGACGCAAGAGCCTCTTGTTACTCCAGGGCAAGGGGAAAGTCTTGCTAACAGGAGGGTGTATCTCTCTTTATGGGACGTGCTTACAGAACTTATAGAAGGTTCTATAATATGTGCTTATAGAAGTGGCCTTGGCTGGGGGCTGCTCAGCTGGCCCATATCCCTCATGGTAGAGGTCTGGGCCAGAACCTGAGGATCCACGGTCACACTCCTTGTGGACTTGGAGGGACAGGATGATGGAGGGCCCACCTGGCGGAGGCTTGAAATAGGAGTGAAAGTGAATTTGCTCAGTCATGTCCGACTCTGCGACCCCGTGGACTGTAGCCCACCAGGTTCCTCCGTCCATGGGATTCTCCAGGCAAGAATACTGGAGTGGGTTGCCATTTCCTTCTCCAGGGGTATCTTCCCGACCCAGGGATCGAACCCAGGTCTCCCACATTGCAGGCAGACGCTTTAACCTCTGAGCCATCAGGGAAGCCCAAAAGGAGTGAGCTAGAAGTAAATTCCTTCTATAGAAGTCGGAGGAGTTTGCTCCAGTAAGGCAGTGGGTTGAGCCATCTTCAAGGGTCATCCCAGAGTGGACGGTCTGGTCGGGGTGGAGGGAGCCCTGAGCAACCCTCCCTTCCTGCATGGGACAAGGATGCCCAAGTAAAGCAATGCTGGTTCCCACTGCATGAGAGCAGGGGGTCCTTGGCCAAGGTCAGGAGATGCCAGTGTGCTCAAGGTTGCCTGCTACAAAGTGCTGTCCCAGAAGTTCCTTGTCCTTCTAACACACAGAGTTTTGTTTACAGAATGGCTTTCCTTGGCAGTCTTCTGGACCTCCCAGACTCTTCCCCTACTTTAGAGCACTTGAACTCTGTTTTGATGCAGAGATGAAGTTTCCATGTTGGAGAAAAGCTGCCATGTGGAGGACGTTGTAGCTACTGTTTTTGTCTGTAGCACGCTTTCCTCTTTTTGGAGCCAGACTGAGGCCCAGGACTGGAGTGTCGAGCACAAGGCCAATTAGGTCCCGTGGGCATCCTCCCTGGACTGGGAGAAGGGTGTTCTTCTTCATGGCTAGTGGAGTTGCCTGGCTGGCTCCCTGACTCCCCTGGAATCTTTCCATCAGTAGAGGAAAAGGATAAGGGTGACTTGGGTGAAGCAGGAAGATGTGTGGAGGGAGTGATGGTGACACGGGAGACTTTGAACCATGGGTGTGCGTCCACCACTGACCTCCCTGGCTCTGCGAGCCAGTGCATTCCCTTTCCTCTCAAGCTCACTGCAGTTGGGTTTCATGGTCAAGGTTGATAACGATGAAGGCTAGTTCCTTCCCTGAGTTCTAGGCTGAGTCCAGCTATGGATGCCTCCAGGTGCTTACTCCAAGGCAAGTCCATGCCTCCCAATTGCAAGTCGATGGCTCCCAGGAGGCAGCTGGGGGTGGGAGTTGATGTCCTTGTCTTAGGCCAAAGAATCCAGGTGAAAAAATTTAGGAATCAGGCAGTGGGGAATAGGAAGTAATCTTTCTTTTCTCCCAGGATGTGTTCAGCATCAGTCTGGAGATCCCTGGATGAGACAGTTTATAACTTCTCTTTCAGGGTCAGGTTTAACAGCTCAGTTTTTAAGTGAGAGGTCTGGTGACATGTGAAGAGCCAGAAAAATAAAAGGAAGAGATGTGTGTGAGCAAGCATGTGTGTTTGCATGTGTAAAATCGAGTTCCTTGTGAGAAGATGCTGGTGGGCTGGGAGAAGATTGAGGCGGGGGAGGTGCTTACTGCCTCTACAACCAGGGCGTGGGATGCAGGTCCCTTATCGGGCTCTCAGTCAACGGAGGGAGACCCTGACAGCTCTATAGGGGTTAGCAAGCAGCTGGGTCCAGCTGGGAGGAGAAGGTGGGTGGGCGCTCGTTAGGAAGTTCTGTGCTCCAAGCTGCACGGGGCTTTCCGGGACCGAGTGAGCAGAGTCTCAGCTGCTGAGGTTGGAATAATCGATTGTTCCAATCGACGTGATCATTCTTGAAAGCGTGCTTGGTGTTGTCAGATGTGGGGAGGTGAGACCTCCAGGTCTTGCTGGAGGGAGTGTTAGGAGTCTGGTTTTGTGGGGAGCACTCTGGCTACAGGGAGGGAAGTTCAGTGTGTCTGTGGGATATGATACTTTGAGCCCATTGAGTGGGATGTAATCCATTGAGCCATGGATCCATTGAGTCCTGGATTCCTCCTTCATTTTGCAGATGAGGAAAGTGAGGCTTAAGAAGTTATGTCAACCCAAGTTTGAGACCCAGAACTTATACCTGGAGTATCTGACTTCAAAGTGTAAGGGCTTTACTGTGCTGTGAGACTGTCTCCCTGGGCCTTCCAGAAGAGGATGTGTAAGGCTATCACTGTCCCCAGCAAATGCCACCAGTGCTGTGACATCCCTGTCTAGGTCCCCAGCCTGGAGGAGCTTCTATTTGCCCTTTGAACTTTAACGCCTCTGTCCAGAGATTTTTTCCCCCTCTATCAGCCTCCGTGCTCAGGTTTTGTCATTTGAGGATCTGACACAGCCCCACCCTGGTGTCCCACTGGGCAGATACTGGAGCTCTACTTGAAGACCCACAGTGTTTGTTGATGAAGATGTGTTAGTTGATGAGAAAACTGAGGCTCATAGAGCATGTGACCTTTTCATTTCAAATAGGTAGTTAAAAGGCCACACAGGTTAGTGACCACCTGGGGCTTAGAGGTGATGGAACGGGGGAACCAGGCAGTGACTGATCATATTAAGGAGTATACGATTTCTTTAGATGAAAACAGTCGAATTCATTGTGGTGATGGTTGCACAACTCAGTGAATATACTAAAACCACTGAATTGCACACTTCAGAAAGGTGAATTGTGTGGCATGTGAGTTATATCACAATAGCGTTGCTGCTAAAAAAAAATTAAATCTCACCAAATCTAAGGGGGAAAAAAAGGTAAGGTTCCAAAAAAAAAGGTTCCAATCTTGCACAAAAACAGAGCAAATCAGTTGATTCAGACTTTCCCCAGTACTAATACCGGACACGTTAGACTCTATGATAGTCACTGCCTATTAGGTGTATCCTTTTAATGCTTCCTGCCCACTTGTCCACTGGGCTCTTAACACCTATGCATGCTTAGTCACATCTAAACTCTTTGCGACTCTAGGCAAGAATACTGAACTGGGTTGCCATTTCCTCCTCCAGGGGGTCTTCCTGTTCCATGGATTGAACCCACGTCTTCTGCTGCTCCTAAACTGTAGGCGGGTTCGTTACCACTGAGCCACTGGGGAGAAGGAAATGACAACCCACTCCAGTATTCTTGCCTGAAAAATGCCATAGACACAGGAGTCTGGTGGGCTACAGTCCAATGGGTCTCTAAGAATCATACATGACTGAGTGGCTTAAGCATGTGAATGCACCCCAGTTGTCCATACACTCCTTCCCAATTCTGCAGACAAAGGCCTAAGACTTTTTCTGATCCTGAAATTCTATAGTTCTGCTTTCATGAGGCCATGAGGTCCCTGTCTTTCCATGAGCTGGTTGCTTGGAATCAGGGGTACAGTCAGGGCAGGAGCCTTCAGCCTCTCGGCTCAGTCGCTTTGCTGACCTCGCGTCCTTCCTCCTCTTAGACTAGGTGCTTTACCCAGGAGGAGGCTGGCGCTGGCTTGTTTGTCCGTGAGTCTCAGGCGCCCGCCATCCCGTTCTTCCCCTTCACTGACTTTGGAGAACTGGTTTCTTTGTCTGCACGTTGTCTCCCATCCACACCCACAGGACAGAGGTGTGTCCATCCTAATTGCCTCTGAACCTGCATATGACTGCAGTTCAAGACGTGGATGTTGAGTGAATGCATATGCGAACTAATATTTGCCAAAGGAAGACGTATGTGAGTGCATAGGTAATAGTTTCAGATTCCCAAGTGTTTTTCTTAAGTTTTTTTTTTTTTTTTCTAACCAGATTGATTGATTTGAGTTCAATCTTTGTTCTCTTCCCCTCAGTTTTCTAGTGAAAGTAAATACAAAGTTCTATGAGGCAGATCTCTGTGGTGTTTACCTGTGTATCTTGTCCATAATAGGAGCTTAATAGAGAATTGTCGAATGAATGAACAGATGAACAGGTGATATTTGTTGAAGGAGGAAAAGGTAGTGAGACAAGCAAAAAGTCTCCAGAGAGGAAGAAAGAATAGGGAAGTGTTTATTCCACACAGTTGCTAACTTTTTTTTTTTTAATTTTTTAAAGTTGAAATATAGTTGATTTATATTGTTGTGTTAGTTTCTGGTGTACAGCAAAGTGATTCAGTTATACACACACACACACACACACACATTGGGTTTCCTTGGTGGCTCAGATAGTAAAAAATCTGCCTGCAATGTGGGAGACCTGGGTTTGATCCCGGGGTTGGGAAGATCCCTTGGAGGAGGGCATGACAGCTCACTCCAGTATTCTTGCCTGAAGAATCCCCATGGATGGACTAGCCTGGTAGGCTACAGTCCATGGGGTCACAAAGAGTTGGACCCAACTGAGTGACTACACACACAGCACATATGCATACATAATATACACACATATATATACTTTTATTCTTTTTCATATTCTTTTCCATTGTGGATTATTACACAATACTAAATATAGTTCCCTGTACTGTAAGTGGGACTTTGTTGTTTATTTTAATGTATAGGAGTTTGTCTCTGCCAATCCTAAATTCCTAGTTTATCACCTCCACCCTCTTTCTGCTTTGGTAATTATAAATTTGTTTTCTATCTCTGTGAATCTGTTACTGTTTTACCAAAAAGTTTATTTGCATTGTATTTGAAATTCCACATTATAAGAGCTGTCTTGTGGTATTTGCCTTTCTCTTGCCACACAGTTGCTGACTCTTCACTTTTTATTTTATTTGGGAGGGGATGGCACTTGACTTTTTCCCCAGTTTGTTGAGATATAACTGACATAGTGAAAGTCGCTCAGTCGTATCTGACTTTTTGTGACCCCTGGTCTATACAGTCCATGGAATTCTCCAGGTCAGAATACTGGAGTGTGGGTATCTTTCCCTTCTCCAGGGGATCTTCCCCACGCAGGGATCAAGCCCAGGTCTCCCACACTGCAGGCGGATTCTCTACCAGGTGAACCACAAGGGAAGCCCAGGCATGCTGGAGTGGGTAGCCTATGCCTTCTCCAGCGGATCTTCCTGATGCAGGAATTGAACCAGAGTCTCCTGTGCAGGTGGATTCTTTACCAACTGAGCTATCAGGGAAGCCCCATAATTAACATATAGCACCATATAAATTTAAGGTGTACAGCATAATGATTTGATTTACATACACCATGAAATGATTACTACAATAAGTTTACTGACTATTCATCACCTCATATATATATAAAAGAAAAGAAAAAGAAAAAAAATTTTCTTTGTGATGAAAACTCTTAGAATTTACTCTCTTAAAAATTTTCATATAGAACATATAGCAGTTAATTATAAAATTATGTTGTACCTTATACCCTCGTACTTATTTATCTTATAACCCGAAGTTTATGTTTTTTGACCACCTCATCCACTCTCTCTTTCCCTACCACCTACCTCTGGTAACCACAAATTTGATCCCTTTCTCTGAGTTTATTTGTGTGTTTGTTTTTTGAAGTATAATTGAACTATACCACTATATTTGTTCCTGGTGCACAACATAGTAATTGGCTGTTTCTATACATTACATAAATCTAGTTACCCTCTTTCACCATATAAAGATATTACATCATCATATGAACTACATTTCCACACTATACATTTCCTGACTCATTCTTTTTTTAATCTGAAGTTTGTACTTCTTATCTGTCTATCTGTCTCATCTGTTTCCCTCGTTCCCCCACTCCTTTCCCCTCTGGCTAACTCTTTCTTGTGTCCTTTCCATCCGTCCTGTTTTGGCCCCTTGAAAGTGAAGTGTTAGTTGTTCAATCCTGTCTGAGTCTTTGCAACCGCATGGACTTCAGCCCACCAGGCTTCTCTGTCCATGGAATTCTCCAAGCAAGAATACTGGAGTGGGTTGCCATTCCTTTCTCCAGGGGATCTTCCTGACCCAAGGATCGAACCCAGGTCTCCCACATTGCAGTCAGATTCTTTACCGTCCCACCTGAGCCACCAGGGAAGCCCATCCGGGCCCCTTACATGGACTCAAGCTGCCTGCACAAGGGTAACCTGAAGATAATAAATACCTGGCCATAGGTGCCAGTCACTTACCTTAACTACCTGTATCACTTCTTGTCCAGTCCTCCAGCTCCCATTTGCCTCTGTTCTTAGCTTTGATATCTGTCCCAGTCCTGCATTTAATGACTCATTTTGAGACCTGAATCTTAGCCTGAGGCATTTGACTGGGTCTGGCATTCAGTCTCCAACCCTGCCTATGGTCACAGTGGATGAGACACTCCTAATTTTTGCGCCACCCTGTAGGACAACCAGCCATGTTGTGTCCTGTCCAGTGTCCCTGCCAGTGGAGGGAGATAGAAAATTATTCCAGAGACCAGCTTCTTCTTGGCGCCTCTAAGTGTCTGAACTTGGTGACTTGCTTCTAACTAATAGACTGTGACAAAGATATGGAAATGTCACTTTCATGATTAGATTATAAATGATTTCCTGTTAGCAAACCTTCCTTTCAATAGCTTTTTTTTTAAAGGAAAGATATATTTTAAAATTATTTATTCATTTTTGGCTGCAGTGGGTCTTTTTGGCCTCACTTGAGGTTTCTCTAGTTGCAGCGAGTGGGGGTTACTCTCTAGTTGCAGTCTGTGGGTTTCTCTTGTTGCAGAGCATGGGCTCTAGGGCACGTGGGTTCAGGAGCTACAGCGAGTGGGCTGAGTAGTTGTGGCCTTCAGGCTTAGTTGTCCCTTGGCATGTAGGATCTTCCAGGACCATCAAACCCGTGTTCCCTGCATTGGCAGGTAGATTCTTAACCACTGGACCACTAGGGATGTCCTCCTTTTGGTAGTTTTAATGGAACAAGTTGTGTTGGAAAGGCCTATGTGGCAAAAAACTGAGAGTGGCCTGTCTGCCAACTGGGAAATGGAGCCATTAGTCTAAAAACCCTCACGGAAGTGAATCCTGCCAACAACCACATGCCTGGGCTTAGAACTGGCTCCTTCCCCAGTTGAGCCTCCATATAAGACTACAGACCCTAGGCCAACACATTTTGGTTGCAGCCTTGACTCCTCTCCCTCAGTAACTGTAAGATAATAAGTGTATGTGAAAGCACTAAGTTTTGGTGTAATTTGTTATTCTACAGGCGATAACTAATACATTGTGTTTGTGTTTTGTTTTATGCTCTCCACCAAGAGATAAATTTACTAGGAAGCTAGTGAAATTTAAGTTTGTGGGCCCCTCACTTGCACAGCCCTGGGATTGCTGCTAGCCATGTGTTCACACAGTCATGTCTTTGTAAAGTTTAGAAAGTATTTTAACAGCAGTCAGTTAGGGCTGGGGCTGCTTCTTATTTCAGCCTTCCTCTAGAGTCTGGCTGTGTGGCTATAAGAGAGGACGTTCTGAGGACTGACTGAGGGAAATTTGATTTGGAGATACATTTCATGAGACTTGGGGATGTCCAAGCATGTGACTTGCAGTCCCTTCTGTGTCAAGCCATGTTGGTGGCAAGGTTTCACAGGCTGGTGCTTGGCAGAGTTAGGATTCAATCTGAGGTTCATCTCATGGATTTAACGCTAGACTAGGTTGATTTTCATATTCTCAGTGATTCATCAATGACTTGATTTCTTAACTAAGGCATGAGAATCTGCCTTCAGATACTTCTATATTTGATACTGTTTTCTACCTTCCAACCTGGTCTAACACTCTAGTCTTATCACTCGTTGACGTTATCCCTGATCCCTTTGCATGATCCATGGAACTTCTCTTTGCTGGGCCTGCCTGTGCTCATACTTCTCCCTCAGCCTGAACTGACCTCTGCCAAACACACCTATACAGTCTTCTAAGTTTTGGCTGTCTTGCTATGAAAAACTGACATTATTACCATGACACTCATATTGAGCCTCTATGAGGATATTGATGGCAAAATGGGTGATGAGTGTAGGCAATTCCAAGCATAAAATGAGTCACTGAACAAGAAAACTTGAAAGTCCCTGGAATTAGTTTCAGTTCAGTTTAGTCACTCAGTGGTGTCCGACTCTTTGCGACCCCGTGAATCACAGCACGCCAGGCCTCCCTGTTCATCACCATCTCCCGGAGGTCACTCGGACTCATGTCCATCGAGTCCGTGATGCCATCCAGCCATCTCATCCTGGGTCGTCCCCTTCTCCTCCTGCCCCCAATCCCTCCCAGCATCAGAGTCTTTTCCAGTGAGTCAACTCTGCATGAGGTGGCCAAAGTATTGGAGTTTCAGCTTCAGCATCAGTCCTTCCAAAGAAATCCCAGGGTTGATCTCCTTCAGAATGGACTGGTTGGATCTCCTTGCAGTCCAAGGGACTCTCAAGAGTCTTTTCCAACACCACAGTTCAAAAGCATCAATTCTTCGGTGCTCAGCTTTCTTCATAGTCCAACTCTCACATCCATATATGACCACAGGATAAACCATAGCCTTGACTAGACGGACCTTTGATGGCAAAGTAATGTCTCTGCTTTTGAATATGCTATCTAGCTTGGTCATAACTTTTCTTCCAAGGAGTAAGCATCTTTTAATTTCATGGCTGCAATCACCATCTGCAGTGATTTTGGAGCCCCCAAAAATAAAGTCTGACACTGTTTCCACTGTTTCCCCATCTATTTCCCATGAAGTGATGGGACCGGATGCCATGATCTTCGTTTTCTGAATGTTGAGCTTTAGGCCAACTTTTTCACTCTCCTCTTTCACTTTCATCAAGAGGCTTTTTAGTTCCTCTTCATTTTCTGCCATAAGGGTGGTATCATCTGCATATCTGAGGTTATTGATATTTCTCCCGGCAATCTTGATTCCAGCTTGTGTTTCTTCCAGTCCAGCGTTTCTCATGATGTACTCTGCATATAAGTTAAATAAGCAGGGTGACAATATACAGCCTTGAAATACTCCTTTTCCTATTGGAACCAGTCTGTTGTTCCACGTCCAGTTCTAACTGTTGCTTCCTGACCTGCATACCGATTTCTCAAGAGGCAGGTTAGGTGGTCTGGTATTCCCATCTCTTTCAGAATTTTCCACAGTTTATTGTGATCCACACAGTCAAAGGCTTTGACATAGTTGATAAAGCAGAAATAGATGTTTTTCTGGAACTCTCTTGCTTTTCCCATGATCCAGCGGATGTTGGCAATTTGATCTCTGGTTCCTCTGCCTTTTCGAAAACCAGCTTGAACATCAGGGATTTCATGGTTCAACGTATTGCTAAAGCCTGGCTTGGAGAATTTTGAGCATTACTTTACTAGCGTGTGAGATGAGTGCAATTGTGCGGTAGTTTGAGCATTCTTTTGCATTTCCTTTGTTTGGGATTGGAATGAAAACTGACCTTTTCCAGTCCTGTGGCCTCTGCTGAGTTTTCCAAATTTGCTGGCATATTGAGTGCAGCCCTTTCACAGCATTATCTTTCAGGATTTGAAACAGCTCAACCGGAATTCCATCACCTCCACTAGCTTTGTTCGTAGTGATGCTTTCTAAGGCCCACTTGACTTCACATTCAAAGCTGTCTGGCTCTAGATTAGTGATCACATCATCATGATTATCTGGGTCGTGAAGATCTTTTTTGTATAGTTCTTCCGTGTATTCTTGCCACCTCTTCTGCTTCTGTTAGGTCCATACCATTTCTGTCCTTTATCGAGCCCATCTTTGCATGAAATGTTCCCTTGGTTTCTCTAATTTTCTTGAAGAGATCTCTAGTCTTTCCCATTCTGTTGTTTTCCTCTAGCTCCTATATAAAAGGAACTTGATAATTTTCCCCACATTTGGGAAAAATTTGAACAATATACATAGCATTGTGGAGAGAGTTTTGTAAACTATCAATGTAAAGCAAGTTTTCATCAAACATGCTAAGAAAGACTGACTGAGTTATCCTTCTGTTCTCTCCATAAAAAATCATTTCACAAAATTATTATTCTGTGACTTATGATCAGAGTGTACAGACCAAAAAATACAGGGAAAAAGTATGATAGAGGTGTCTCAGGCAGTTTATAAAAGTATGTAATTTGGGGGGATGTTATGATCCTTTTATTTCTAAGCTATATACAATTTTTAAATTCATTGAAATTTTATTTCAAGAAATTTTGTGTGTGTGTATTTGATGTTTTGTGTTGTCTCTCTTAAGATGGTCACAAAATTGCAGCAGCTTCAGGGTTTAGAAAGTTTGGCTCTACTCCTGTTCCCATCAAGTAGGACAGAGAATTTCTTGATGGAAAGATTGGAATTCTTTCTCTCTACTCTCCCTGCTCTGAGTCCAACTGTATCTTACATATCCTTAGAAGGGCTTTTTTTTTTTCTTCTAAATTTAATTCAACTAAAAGTGCTTCAGTTTTGAGAAGAGCAGGCAAAAGGAAGGGGTGATGAAAGGGATCTTCTGTCTGTAAGGTGATCAGGTAGAGTAGGAAATAGGGAAGTTCTCTTTAAACGGAGAAGATGGCAGAATCAGAATCTCAGGTGGAAGTTGTACTCAGAGACACTTCAGTTAATTGTGAGAAGTACCTTTCTAATAGTTGACCATATGTTGAGGACCCTACCTGGGCAGGCAAGATGGACTCCATGACACCTGAAGTCTCCTCTTTCAACACCTGGATGCTGAGGGTGGCAGTTCAGGCCTGACTAGAGGAGCTGGTACCTGGAGATTGGACTTGGCCTTGGGGCAGGGTGAACTCTGGGGCACAGATCCTATTGTAAGTCTAGTCCAGCAGGTAGACCTCTGGGCCATGAATGGTGTCAAGAAGACCTTGTTAGGAGTGGTGGAGGGATATTTGGAGCTTTGGAATAGGAGACTGGTGAGGAGGAGGGCTGAGCAGGTTAGTATGACAGATGTTGGGCTCTAAGCAAATCAGAAGCCCAGCCTGGGGGAGAGGATAGTGCTAAAGGAAACAAGATCAAATGCCAGACTTTGGGAGAATCAGATGGAATCCCCTGGTTTAAGACCAGCTTGCAGGCCTGACTTGTGGTCTCACTGGCAATTCAAGTCAGCTATATGAGCAAGCAACCACAGTGAAATATCTCACATCATTTAAGTACAGCTAAAAATTCTGAAATCTCATTTACCTGTTGATGTTCTCAGCAGTTCTCTCTTCCTTAGCATAAAGGCAGCTACTTGAGACCATCAGAAACAATAGACTGAAGAGAAAGGTAGTGTCCTTAATCTGATCTTTTTGATGATGCTGCCTCTCAAGCTTTTCATATTGTCTGAGAAATATCAAAAGGAAGCTCTTGAGAAAGGCTTGGGGCCTCAGTCATTTCCTGACTGTCAGTCCCAGTATAGATTGCAGATCACAGGCTGAGAAAGTCTCTTTTAGCAGGGCTGTATTCCTTAACATCTCAAAAGATGATCCACTAAACAAAAACAGTATCAATCTGTTGTAGGTTTATACATATGTAAGAGTAAAATGCATGAAAACCATTGCATAAAGCCTAGAAACAGAGAAATAAGAGTATACTATTGTAAAGTTTTTATATGATACATGAAATGATATAATGTCACTTGAAGGTAGCTTGTGATAAGTTAAAGATATAAACCCTGGGTCAGGAAGATCCCCTGGAGTAGGAAATGGCAACTATGAAATTAAAAGATGCTTGCTCCTTGGAGAAAAGCTGTGACAAACCAAGAGAGTGTATTAAAAAGCAGAGACATCACTTTGCTGACAAAGGTCCATATAGTCAAAGCTATGGTTTTTCCAGTAATCATGTACGAATGTGAGAGTTGAACCATAATGAAGGTTGAATGCCGAAGAATTGATGCTTTCCAATTGTGGTGCTGGAGAAGACTCTTGAGAGTCCCTTGGACAGCAAGGAGATCAGACCAATCTGTCCTAAAGGAAATCAACCCTGAATATTCATTGGAAGGACTGATGCTGAACCTTGAATACTTTGGCCACTTGATATGAAGGGTAGATTCATTGGAAAGGGCCCTGATACTGGGGAAGATTGAGGGCAGGAGGAGAAGAGGACGAAAGAGGATGAGATGGTTGGATGACATCATCGACTCAATGGACTTGAGTTTGAGCAAACTCCAGGAGATAGAGAAGGACAGGGAAAACTGGCATGCTGCAGTCCATGGGGTTGCAAAGAGTCAGACATGACTGCACGACTGATCAACAACAAGGAAATGGCAACCCACTCCAATGTTCTTGCCTGAATAATCTCATGGATGGAGGAGCCCGGCGGGCTACAGTTCATAGAATTGCACAGAGTTGGACATGACTGAGCAACGGAGCATGTACTCATGCACTATACACCCTAAAGTAACCATTAAAGAAACAGAATTATAGCTAATAAGCCAATAAAGAAGACAAAATGGAATAATAAAATATGCTCAATTAATTTACAGGAAGGCAGAAAAAGAAGAAAAAGGAAACAATAGAAAACAAATAGCAAGATGATAGACTTAAAGCCTAATTATGTCAATAATCACATTAAATGAAAATGGTCTCAGTCAGTTCAGTTCAGTTGCTCAGTCATGTCCCCATGGACTGCAGCACACCAGGCCCCCTGTCTGTCACCAACTCCCAGAGTTTACTCAAACTCATGTCCATTGAGTCAGTGATGCCATCCAACCATCTCATCCTCTCTCGTCCCCTTCTCCTCCTGCCTTCAGTCTTTCCCAGCATCAGGGTCTTTTCAAATGAGTCAGCTCTTCGCATCAAGTGGCCAAAGTATTGGAGTTTCAGCTTCAGCATCAGTCCTTCCAATGAATATTCAGGACCGATTTCCTTTAAGAGAAAATGGTCTAAACATACCCAGTTGAAAGATAAAGGATGTCAGATTGATTTTCAAAGATTCAACTTTAGCAGTTCAATCTTACCAGATTATCAAGATTGAACTATATGCTGCCTTGTATGAAACACACTTAAATATCTAGGTAATAAGGTAAAAGTAAAAATGAATGGAAAAAATATACATGCATGCACTAATCAAAAGAAAGCTGGAGTGGCTATATTAATATTAGACAAAGTTGATTTCATAGAAATAAAGTCACTTCATGATGACAAAGGGGTCAATTCATCAAGAAGATATAAAAATTCTAAATATTTATGTAATTAACAGATCTTTAAAATACATGAAGCAAAAGCAGGTAAAACAGCAAAGAGAGACAGACAAATCCACAATTATGGTTGGACGTTTCAGTACTCTCCCTTCAATAATTGATGGGACAACAAGATCCAACCCACTCCAGTATTCTTGCCTGAAAAATCCCATGGACAGAAGAACCTGGAGGGCTACAGTCCATGAGGTCACAAAGAGTCAGATACACCTGAGCGACTAAGCATACACACAAAGATAGAACATTATTAAGGATATAGATGATTTGAACAACATTATCAACCAATTTTATGTAAAACATTCTGCTCAACAACAGTAGAATGAAAATTTTCAAGTGATAATGTCATATTTATCAACATAGACCATATTCTAGGCCATGAAGAAAGTCTCAGATTTTACAAGATTAAAATCATACTAGGTATCAAGATTTCCTTGGTGGTCCAGTGACTAAGACTCCAAGTTCTCAATGCAAGGGACCTGGCTTCAATCCCTGGTTGGGGAACTAGATCCCACAGGTCGCAACTAAGAGTTCGCATGCCGCAAATAAAGATTCCACTTGCCACAACTGAAAAAGGATCCTGCCTGTCACAAGGAAGATCGAAGATCATACATGCGGCAAATAAAACCTGGTGCAGCCAAATAAATTTTTTTTTTTTCAAATAAATATTTTAAAAAAATACTAGGTATCTTCACTGGCCATAATGGTATTAAATTGGAAATCAATATCAGACTTCTGGAAAATCCCCTAGTACTTAATAGCACACTTCTAAATAAGACATAGGTAATAGAAGAAATCAAAAGGGACATTAGAAAGTCTTTGAGCTGGATGAAAATGAAAACGTAGACTATTAGAATGTGTGGGCCATTGTGAAAGCAGCACTCTGGGAGGGCAGTATCTGAAGCACTAAATCCTCATTCCAGTAAAAAAGGTCTCAGGTCAGTGACCCCAGCTTCCACAGTAAGAAACTGGAAAAGGGAGACTAAGCCAGAATGACTAACAGAAAGGAAATGATGAAGATCAGTGCAGAAATTAATGAAACAGAAAATAAGAGAGAAAATTAATGAGCCAAAACCTGGTTATTTGAGAAGATCAATAAAATTGATAAACATCCTACCAGGCCATAAGGAAAATAAAAGAAAACATAAATTACTAATCAGAAATGAAAGAGATAACATCACTAGATTCCACAGATATTAGCAGGAACATAGAAAACATTATGAACAAGTTTATGCCAACAAGTTTGACAACTCAGATGAAAAGGACAAATTCCTTGAAAGACCCAAACTACAAAAGTTCTCTAAAGAAAAAAAATAGACAACCCTAAAAGCTCTCTAAAGAAATGGCATTTGTAGTTAAAAATCTTTCCCACAAAGAAAGATTCAGGGCTGAATGGCTTTACTGGTAAATTCTACCAAACATTTAAGGAAGAAATAATATTGGTTCCACATAAACTCTTCAAGGAAATTGAAGAGGAAGGCACATTTCCCATTTCATTTTGTAAGGTCAGCATTGTTCCAATATCAAAACTGGGCAGACACTGCAAGAAAACCACAGACCACTATTTATCATAAACATTGGTTCAAAAATTCTAAACAAAATTTTAACAAATTGAAATCCAACGATATCTGAAAAGGATAATTACGACCAGGTAGGGTTTATCCGAGCACTGCAAGATTAATTTAACATTTGAAAAATGAGTCAATTTAAGTCACCATATTAACAAATTCAAGCAAAAAAGCTATATGATTATCTTAATAGTGTTGACTGAAAAAAAATGCACAACCCCGAAGTTAAGAGTTATCTTTTATTTGGTGGACAAAATTGAGGACTTAAGTCTAGGACACAGCATCTCAGATAATTCGGAGAGACTGCTCCGAAGAAGCGAGGGGGAGAGCCAGGATATATGGGATTTTTTGCAACAGAAGACCAGATAATTGGAACATCAAAAGATTATTGTTAATTAAAGAAAACCAGAGGGACTTCCCTAGTAGTCCAGTGGTTAGAACTCCAGATTTCTACTGCAGGGGGTGTGGGTTCAGTCCCTGGTCAGGACAACTATGATCCCACAGGCCCGGGAGTGAGGCTAAAAAAAGAAGGGAAAGAAACCCCAAAACCAGATATCTTAAGGAATTTAGTGCTTTTCTATGTATGGAAAGATGCAAGCGTCTGGACTCACTGAAATCATTCCTTTGATATTCCCCTGAGCTATCTGGGACCAGTATCCTGTGCTTTCTCCTCCGGTGCACAATCAGGTGGCATAGAGGGGTGGCTGCAGTGGTTGGCTCTGGATGGTGGGTATCTGGTTTCTACCTGAGTTCTTTTAGGGCTCAGCATAAGTGCAGCTGTACTGTAGTGGCTTGATGGCTGCAAACCACCTTTGTTTACTGATATGGCAGTAAATATTTTAGCTCGCAATAGATAATCTTTCAAGGCAGAAATATTTAATTAATAAAGATGACAAGAGAGACAAAACTTCGAGGTCTAGGGCCCTGGGTTATAACCACACCTTTCCAAGCAGAATCAGTCCCAGTGCTTCCCCAGACCCCACACAGGGCAAATCCTTAGCATGCATTGTCTGTCCCTGGGGACTTATGGTTGTTTAAGATAAGTAGAGACTCGTGGGCCGTTCCCCATCCTTATTGCTAAGAGGTTTAAGGTATTTAGGAATTCCAGGAACCAAGAAACTTTTGGATAACGTGTTCACCACAGTGAAAGATTCACTCTAAGTTACAGAGGATTTTCAGACCATACTTAGGCAGCAGCACAGAGGCACACACATCCACACCCCAGAACAACAACAAAATGGTATTTCTCCTAAGGGAACAAGCTCTGAAGAAATTTGACTCTGCAAAAGCAGAGACATCCCTTTACATTATGATAAGCAATTTATCACCGACATTTCCTGCTTAACATTTGCATAACATTAATGATTGAGGCAGGTGGTTTTCCAAGAAAAAGGGGAGATTCCAAGTCTACTTATTGCAGATAGAAAACTATTCCCAGCTTTGAAATCCCAGCTTTTAGATCTGTGTTTTTCTGTCTTCTCCCAAGCTCTGGGTGGCCTCCCCCAGCAGTCTCTGAAAGAAGGCATCTCCTCCCACACTCTTAGCTGGATCTGGGAACCCAGCCCAAGGCCTTGGCAGAAGAAACTTTGTTAGCCCTCAGCACCTGCTCCAGAGTTCTCTCCTGCCTTCCCTCAGGGCTGCAGGGTCTCCTTTACTCCAGAATAATCCTTTAAGGAGATGCTTTTGATGAGATCTGAGTGCTTGTGCTCAACGGTAGTTGTAGGACCAAGGTAGAACTGATCCATCTGCTGGGTGTGGCCTGTGCTAGGAACTGAGAACCACAGGAAATGAACAAGGTAGAACAAGGTGTCACTCACTCCACAAGATACTTATTCGTTGCAAAGCAAGGTAGGTATCTGCTGATCAGGACTCAGCCTTGCATTCCAAACTAGTCACCAAGATTGGGACACCTGACATTTGTATTCTGGTGGATTCTCTGAAATCTAAAGCAGCACCTGTGAGACAATTTTACCAAAAATGGCTTAACCAAGTCACTCAACCTATATTTAATAGGAAACAGAGGTGATAAAGGAACAGGTTAAACTGTATCATTCACATAGAGACAGGGGGGAATTCTGTAGGACACATGACCTTTCAAAAAGTCAGTGTCACATGTAATAAAACAATGGAGATCATTCTATATTAAAACAAGCTAAAGAACCAAATGCAAGGTATAAACCTTGGTTAGATCCTAGTTGGAAAAAAATGAAACAAAACCTAACCGTGAAAGACAGTTTGAGGGACAGTTGGGGAAAATTCGAATTTGAACTGGATGTTAGATGATGTTAGGAAATCACTATTATTTATTTTTATTATTACCAAATTTTCTTTAAAATTTTAAAAATTGGAGTATAATTACTTTATAGTGTTGTGTTGGTTTCTGGCATACAATAATGGGAATCAGTCATAATTATATAGGTCTCCCCTCCCTATTATTACTGATAATATTATTATGGTTATACAGGCAAATGTCTTTATTTTTAGGAGGTGCATGATGAAATAATTAGTGATAGAGTGTTTTGATGTGCAATTTATTTTCAAGTTGTTCAGCCCCTCCAAAAAAGGGCCAAAATGTTAGCAACTGATTTCATTCTATTATCCATTTCAACCAATAGGTTGATAATTTCAATAAAAATTTTTGAAAAAAAAGGAACTAGAGTATTGTTCCTCTCAATGTTTCCTCTTATTCCTCATGTACTAAGTTTTGGGGTGTTTTATGTATTTGTTGTCGTGACTGCTAGCAAGAATAGCTACTGGAACACCCAAGGGGGCAGCATCTGGAGTTGGGGCTCCATGGAAGACTGGGTAACAGTTCTCTGCTCTGGCTGATTCTACCATTAACTGAGTGGTGTGGGCGGGGACAGACACCTTTTTCTTCTACTCTTCTAGGTTTTGAGCTGGGCCTCTGCTACAAAAGACAGATTAACAAGAGAAACAGAAGTTTCTTAATATGTATCTCATATATATAGGAAGAGTAAGTCAAGAAAGAGTAACTCAAAGAGGTGGCTAGAACTTGAGCTTAAATACCATCTTAAGCTAAAACAGAGGAGTAAAACTGTGGAGGAAGCAAGTTATGGGGAAGTGGCCAGGAAAGGTAAGTAAATAAGGGTAAGGTTTTTCACACAGATTTGAGTCTGTGCCTTCTTCACAGATCCGTGTCCTGTGATCTATGTCTGCCCTCTTTCCTGGAGGGTACCCTCTTCCTCTTTATGGAGAGGAAGACACCTGTATGAATGGAGAGAGAGTCCCTTTACAGACATTAATTTCTCTTATGAAAGGGTAACTTCTACTCTGTTTTCAGTCGTCTCTTCTGTCTGCTTTTTCTCAAAGTAATCCTTAACCACAGAGGCATAATTTGGGGTGGCATGTTGTAGTCTCTTGGCAAAACTCTATTAGTCTTTGCCCTGCTTCATTCCATACTCCAAGGCCAAATTTGCCTGTTACTCCAGGTGTGTCTTGACGTCCTACTTTTGCATTCCAGTCCCCTATAATGAAAAGGACATCTTTTGGGGGTGTTAGTTCTAAAAGGTCTTGTAGGGCTTCATAGAACTGTTCAACGTCAGCTTCTTCAGAGTTACTGGTTGGGGCATAGGCTTGGATCACTGTGATATTGAATGGTTTGCCTTGGAAACGTACAGAGATCATTCTGTCATTTTTGAGATTGCATCCGAGTACTGCATTTCGGACTCTTGTGTTGACCATGATGGCTACTCCATTTCTTCTAAGGGATTCCTGCCCACAGTAGTAGATGTAATGGTCATCTGAGTTAAATACACCCATTCCAATCCATTTTAGTTCACTGATTCCTAGAATGTTGACATTCACTCTTGCCATCTCCTGTTTGACCACTTCCAATTTGCCTTGTTTCATGGATCTGACATTCCAGGTTCCTATGCAATATTGCTCTTTACAGCATCGGACCTTGCTTCTATCACCAGTCACATGCACAACTGGGTATTGTTTTTGCTTTGGCTCCATCCCTTCATTCTTTCTGGAGTTATTTCTCCTCTGATCTCCAGTAGCATATTGGCACTTACCGACCCAGGGAGTTCCACTTTCAGTATCCTATCATTTTGCCTTTCCATACTGTTCATGGGGTTCTCAAGGCAAGCATACTGAAGTGGCTTGCCATTCCCTTCTCCAGTGGACCACATTCTGTCAGACCTCTCCACCATGACCCGTCCATCTTGGGTGGCCCCGCATGGCATGGCTTAGTTTCATTGAGTTAGACAAGGCTGTGGTCCATGTGATCAGATTGGCTATTTTCTGTGATTATGGTTTCATTGTGTCTGCCCTCTGATGCCTTCTCACAACACCTACCGTCTTACTTGGGTTCCTCTTACCTTGGACGTGGGGTATCTCCTCATGGCCGCCCCTCCTGACCTTGAACGTGGAGTAGCTCCTCTTGGCCCTCCTGTACCCACAACAGCCGCCACTCCTTGGACGTGGGGTTGCTCCTCTTGGCCACCTCCCCTGACCTCGGGCGAGCGGTAGCTCATCTAGACTCCTACACATGGACATCACCAGATGGTCAACACCAAAATCAGATTGATTATATTCTTTGCAGCCAAAAATGGAGAAGCTTTATACAGTCAGCAAAAACAAGACCGGGAGCTGACTGTGACTCAGATCATGAACTCCTTATTGCCAAATTCAGACTTAAATTGAAGAAAGTGGGGAAAACCACTAGACCATTCAGGTATGACCTAAATCAAATCCCTTATGATTATACAGTGGAAGTGAGAAATAGATTTAAGGGACTAGATCTGATAGAGTGGCTGATGAACTATGGATGAAGGTTCATGACGTTGTACAGGAGACAGAGATCAAGACCATCATCCCCATGGAAAAGAAATGCAAAAAAGCAAAATGACTGTCTGAAGAGGCCTTACAATAGCTGTGAAAAGAAGAGAAGCAAAAAGCAAAGGAGAAAAGGAAAGATATAAGCCTCAATGCAGAGTTCCAAAGAATAGCAAGGAGAAATAAGAAAGCCTTCTTCAGCGATCAATGCAAAGAAATAGAGGAAAACAATAGAATGGGAAAGACTAGAAATCTCTTTAAGAAAATTAGAGAAACCAAGGGAACATTTCATGCAAAGATGGGCTCGATAAAGGACAGAAATGGTATGGACTTAACAGAAGCAGAAGATATTAAGAAGAGGTGGCAAGAATACACAGAACTGTACAAAAAAGATCTTCACTACCCAGATAATCACGATGGTGTGATCACTCACCTAGTGCCAGACATCCTGGAATGTGAAGTCAAGTAGGCCTTAGAAAGCATCACTACAAACAAAGCTAGTGGAGGTGATGGAATTCCGGTTGAGCTGTTTCAAATCCTGGAAGATGATGCTGTGAAAGTGCTGCACTCAATATGCCAGCAAATTTGGAAAACTCAGCAGTGGCCACAGGACTGGAAAAGGTCAGTTTTCATTCCAATCCCAAAGAAAGGAAATGCAAAAGAATGCTCAAACTACCGCACAATTGCACTCACCTCACACGCTAGTAAAGTAATGCTCAAAATTCTCCAAGCCAGGCTTCAACAGTACATGAACTGTGAATTTCCAGATGTTCAAGCTGGTTTTAGAAAAGGCAGAGGAACCAGAGATCAAATTGCCAACATCCGCTGGATCATGGAAAAAGCAAGAGAGTTCCAGAAAAACATCTATTTCTGCTTTATTGACTATGCCAAAGCCTTTGACTGTGTGGATCACAATAAACTGTGGAAAATTCTGAAAGAGATGGGAATACCAGACCACCTAACCTGCCTCTTGAGAAATCAGTATGCAGGTCAGGAAGCAACAGTTAGAACTGGACATGGAACAACAGACTGGTTCCAAATAGGAAAGGAGTACGTCAAGGGTATATATTGTCACCCTGCTTATTTAACGTATATGCAGGGCACATCATATGAAGTGCTGGGCTGGAAGAAGCACAAGCTGGAATCAAGATTGCCGGGAGAAATATCAATAACCTCAGATAGGCAGATGACACCACCCTTATGGCAGAAAGTGAAGAGGAATTAAAGAGCTTCTTGACGACAGTGAAAGAGGAGACTGGAAAAGTTGGCTTAAAGCTCAACATTCAGAAAACGAAGATAATGGCATCTGGTCCTATCACTTCTTGGGAACTAGATGGGGAAACAGTGGAAACAGTGTCAGACTATTTTTCTGGGCTCCAAAATCACTGCAGATCATGATTGTAGCCATGAAATTAAAAGGTGCTTACTCCTTGGAAGGAAAGTTATGACCAAGCTAGAGAGCATATTCAAAAGCAGAGACATTACTTTGCCAACAAATGTCCATCTAGTCAAGGCTATGGTTTTGCCAGTGGTCATATAAGGATGTGAGAGTTGGGCTGTGAAGAAAGCTGAGCGCCGAAGAATTGATGCTTTTGAACTGTGGTGTTGGAGAAGACTCTTGAGAGTCCCTTGGACTGCAAGGAGATCCAACCAGTCCATTCTGAAGGAGATCAGCCCTGGGTGTTCATTGGAAAGACTGATGTTGAAGCTGAAACTCCAATACTTTGGCCACCTCATGCGAACAGTTGACTCATTGGAAAAGACTCTGATGCTGGGAGGGATTGGGGGCAGGAGGAGAAGGGGACAACAGAGGATGAGATGGCTGGATGGCAACACCGACTCAATGGACATGAGTTTGGGTGAACTCCGCAAGTTGGTGATGGACAGGGAGGCCTGGTGTGCTGCAATTCATAGGGTCGCAAAGAGTCAGACACGATTGAGTGACTGACTGAACTGTTGCAGTCTCTTACTGTGGCCCTTGCTCTGTACCCCAGTCAGCTCCCCTATGACTCAGTAGTCACTGTGTTCAAGCTTTATAAACATGAAATTATTAAAAACATGCTAACAAACATGGAAATGATGCTTCAGACCTGCCTTCAGAGAGTTAATAATCCACTTGAGAGATAGGTCTTTCATCAACTCCCTGTAAAACAAAGAAGAAGAGTATCAGAATCACAACAAGAGTTTCTAAAAGGAGCCATCAATCTTGTTGGAGCATTTGGGAGGGACTCGGAAATGGCAACCGACACCAGTACTCTTGCCTGGAAAATCCCATGGACAGAGAAGCCTGGTAGACCACAGTCCATGGGATCGCAAAGAGTCGGACACGACTGAGCGACTTCACTTTCACAAAAAGGCAGCTTTTGATCCCACCTTGAAGGGTTTTAATAAGCAGAATGTATCGAATGCTTGGATGGAAGATGAAAGTGAGCAAAGATCCACAAATTACTAAAAGCACCAGTTAGTGTTGGGAAACCATGTCGTCAAGTGTCTGCTTTGGAAGTGGAGAGGCCAAGATTTTTGTAATTATTGGTGTGGTTGAACAGTTTTCCCCACGTTCATGGTCTGTTCATCTATTGACATTTTATATGTTTGGTCTTGGACTTAGAACTCGTCCTTAGATCTTAGCCCTAGAGCTTGATGTTCTTCCATTTCTGTGAATCACACAAAGGCTTTCCTTTCATTGTCTTGGAAAGAAAATGCTTGCATAGTAGAGGTACAGAATCTTCTTTGATTTTCAAACCTCCTGATGGCTATGTGGACATTTGACCATCCTACGCTTATTTGATTCACGATAATTTGAAAAGAGGGGCTTCCTTGGTGACTCAGTGGTAAAGAATCCACCTGCCAGTGCAGGAGACGTGGGTTTGATCCCTGGGTCAGGAAGATCCCTTGTAAGAGGGCAGGGCAACCTACTCCAGTATTCTTGCCTGGGGAATTCCCATGGGCAGAGGAGCCTGGCAGGCTACAGTCCATGGAATGACAAAAGAGTTGGACATGACTTAGCGACTAAACAACAACAATTTGAAAAGAAGAGAAGAAATTCTTGAGCCACAAAACCCAAAGCATGGTTTCTCCAGTTTGCTCCAGATGGGGCAGGAGGTTATGAATTACAGCAACGTGTAAAAGATGTTATATAAAGTTGTTACTTTTTCATTAAAAAGTTATTTTTGTTACTAACTAGAGATTTGAGTCAACATCACCAACTCAATGGACATGAGTTTGAGCAAGCTCTGGGAGGTGGTGAGGAACAGGGAAGCCTGGTGTGCTGCAGTCCATGGGGTCACAAAGAACTAGACACAACTGAGTGACTGAAAACAACAACTACAGATTTAATAAAATACTGGCCGACTATTGACTGTTCTTGAAAAACAGAGAGCACAGTTTTCAGAGTCAAGCTGACTTGGGTTGTAATCTTGGCTCTCCATTTATGAGTCATGAACTTGGGGGTATGTAAATTCAGCTTTTCTGAGACTCAATTTTCTCATCTGAGAAACGGATCTAACTAAAATATAACCAAGCCTTCCTAGGAAGCTCAGATCTGGCCTCATCAAATAATGGCACATTAGAAAAACAAGGGGAAAAACCACTTAAATCTGACTGAAAAGGATTAAAGAATAATTTACCCTTTTCTTAGAAATTGGGACATGTTTTCAACACATGGGAACTTGTAATTGATAGCTTTCCTTCCTTCCTTCCTAGCACATGAATGGTGTATGTTGCCATTGATTACATGTGATAGTCAGTGGTGTCATAGATTAGATGAAATCTGGCAGATTCTGTGTTCTGAGGTTTTCCTGAAGCTATAGAAAAAGGAATAGGTTATATTTCATGTACTAGAACTTTGAGAAATCCTCTCCAAATATCCCATTCTTTCCCCAAATTCTCCTCCCCTTGATAGGTAGTGACCTGACACTTTCCTCTTTTATCTTTAGCCATCTCTCCACCCTACCAGCCCCTGCCAGGCTTCTTCTAGCCCCTAATTGCTGTTCTCAATTTATCCTCCCCCCCTTAATCTTTAGCTCCCTACAGCCTCTCAGAGTCTCCATATTTTTATTCCAATTTAGCCCTCTCTCTGCTTCTCTATTTCCTGTTCCCAACAGCACCCAAATAATGTACCTTCTTAGAAGGCAAAGAGCAAGGAGGAATTATAAATACTTAACACTTAATTTTTTGTGTGTAGTTTAATAGATAATAATACCTTTTACCTCAGGAGGCTTTGTGAGGTTTAGAAGAGATAGGGAATGCAAACACTTGGTAAGTTGCTATTAATAATTCAATCAATGTCAGCTATCATTATACTGTTATTATAAATGTGCTTCCCTGATAGCTGAGTTGGTAAAGAATCCACCTGCAATTCAGGAGACCCCTGTTTGATTCCTTGGTCGGGAAGATCCTCTGGAGAAGGGATAGGCTATCCACTCCAGTATTCTTGGGCTTCCCTTGTGACTCAGCTGGTAAAGAATCTGCCTGTAGTGTGGGAGACCTGGGTTCAATCTCTGGGTTGGGAAGATCTGGAGAAGGGAAAACCTACCCACTCAAGTATTCTGGCCTAGAGAATGCCATCGACTGTATAGTCCATGGGGTCACAAAGAGACAGACACGACTGAGCGACTCACTCACTCACTCATTCTATAAATGATTTGTACAGTCAACATTGTAACCACACACAAAAGAAAAAACAGACCAAAGAGAAAGAATCACCCACTGTCTTACATTTACCTATTTTCCTGGTAAAGATCATAAAAATGTCATACTGAAGTTTGATTTTTACACTTTTATAGTGACAGAGCATTCTTATGAATCACAGTCTATAAATGGAGATATGAAAGGGTGAAAAGAAAGTCACTGCACTTTTTTAGTGCATGTTAACATGTAGCGTTATGTGATATTTTTAGATCATCACAGAGAGGAACTTCCTGTTGCTAGCATAAATTTCTTTTTCTCAGAAGAAGGCCATTTGGCAGACCTGTTGAAATTCAAAGGAATACCACTACCTATTATTCTAATGAAGTACCCTAAGAGAACTATAAAAAAAACCTTTGGAAGGTAGGGTAATAATATTTAAGATGCTGTACCATTTCTAATCATGTAATTTAAAATGCAACCCGTGGTCTTGGCTGTCATTTCATATCGTGTGATTGAGAATTGAAGAGACTGCCTTAAAGGCTGAGACCCTGCTATAGACTGAATTGTGCCCCCCCCGACCAAATTCCTAGGTTAAAGCCCTTTCCCCTAGCCTGATGATATTTAGAGATGGGGCCTTCAGGAGGTGGTTATGGTTAGATGATGTCATGAGAGTGGGCCCTCATGATGGGATTAGTGTCCTTGTAAGAGAAACCAGAGAACTCTCTCTCCCTGTGTGCACAAAAAGAAGAGAGAACATAGTGGTAGAAATTCAAAAAGAAGAGAAAACATCTTGGCCAGTGTCAGGCCAAGAGAAGGAGCTCAGAATGAACCCTGCTTTGCCAGCACCTTGGTCTTGAGCTTTCCAGCCTCCAGAATAGTGAGAAAAAAATTTCTGTTTAAGTCACCCAGCCTATGGTATTCTGTTATGGAGCCCAAGTAAACTAATATGGTCTGGTTTCTCCCATATTTAAAATCAGCAGGAAGGTTAACATGGAGCTTTCTTAGGCCAGCCTCTCCATGCAAGAGAAGTAAGTCTCCTTTTTGAAAGATTTGACAATGTAAGTAGCAAAGAATACATGTGTAATATAGGCATATCTTGGAGATATTCTAGGTTGGTTTCCAAATCACCACAATAAAGAGAGTCACATGAATTTTTCTTATTTCCCAGCACATATAGAACTATATTTAAACTATACTGTAGTCTATCAAGTGTGCTATAGCATTATGTCTTTTAAAAAGTACATAAATTAATTTAGAAATTCTTATTTTTTTATTAATTGGAGGATAATTGCTTTACAGAATTTTGTTGTTTTAGAGATTCTTAATTAGTAATAAATGCTAACTATGACCTGAGTCTTCAGGAAATGATAGTAATAACATCAAAGGTCGCTGATCACAGATCACTATAACAAGCATAATAACAGTGAAAATGTTTGAAAGATTGGGAGAATTACCAAAATGTGACATAGAGAATGGAAGTGAGAAAATACTATTGGAAATATGGATCAGACAGTCTTGCTTAAGGCAGGATTGCTACAAACCTTCAATTTGTAAACAACAGAATATCTGCGAAGTACAATGAAACAGAATAAAATGAGGTATGCCTGTATTGCAAATGAACCCTTGATGAAATGCAGAATTAGTTTTAAGAAATTGCAACATGCTGCTTGATTGTTCCTTGATATGTTTGCTGGCTAAAAGATGGAGATGATGAGGCCATACCCAGGGCAGGATATTTTTCTGTTTCAGCAGGTTTCACGCTACTTTGTGGGTATTGACTGCTTTAGCAGCTTCTCAGAATAAGGGTCCCCTGGTTCAGCTAAAGACTAAAGTCCATGTGCCTGGGGTAGGATATGAATGACCTCGGATTTCCTCGGCATATCTAAATATGGCAAATTAAAGAGTAATTTCCCTGAGAGCCAGAAAAATTTCTTCTTCCCTTCTCCCATTTTTCTGTTTGTGTGGTGGGAGACAAAAATTTTGCTTTTTAGAACAAGAAACAACTGCTACCACCTTCTCATTCTTGAGAAATGTCTTATTGTCTGAGAGGGAATTGGTTCTCAGTCTGGGTGAGTCCCTGGATGGCCTTGGTGTTCATGGTGGGCATTCACTCAGGTCCAGGCCAAATGCATGGGGCCACGCCTTCCCCAGTGGGGTGGGAAGGACTTTGAATCCCTAGAGGCAGCCTTGGAGGAGGGGCTGAGGGGCAGAGAAGAGAAGGGAGGGAAGGCAGAGAGTTTTAGAGAAAGGAGAATGGAGGACTTAATGTCCAGAGAGCACAGAGTGAGGCCTGGGAAGCAGAAGTCAGCAAAACACTCAAAAGCACAGGAATACTCACCAACTCGACTAGCCGATGTGAATGTGGTGACCCCTCCCCAGCCTTTATAAAGGCCTGTGCATTCAGCTTCCCAGGTGGCACTAGAGGTAAAGAACCCACCTGCTAATGCAGGAGACGTAAGAAACGTGGGTTCACTCCCTGAGTGGGGAAGATCCCCTTGAGGAGGGCATGTCAGCCCATGTATTAGGTTGCAGTATTCTTGCCTGGAGGATCCCATGGACAGAGGAGCCTGGTGGGGTATGATCCATAGGGTCACAAAGAGTCGGACACAACTGAAGTGACTTAGCATGCATGCAGGTGCATACAGCTGCCTTGGGCAAGTGATACCTCTTTGAAATCAACAGGGAGCTGGGTTCCAGGGGTAGGACCCGGAGAATGGGACAACTGTGGCGCATGACATAAGGTGTTCAGTGGAAATAGGAAACTGGAATGAGGTCAGGAGAGGGAATAAAACTCTGGGAAGGCACAGGGTGAACCACCAAGATGCAAAGGTTAAGGACAAGGCCACCCTCTGAGGTGGAGGATGTCCTAACCCACGTTTAAGTCAGGTGAATGAGGATGTGGTTTTACTGCTGGGTGCTGGGAGAGTCCCAGCCAGAGTTCAGAGGAGGGAGGACCCAGCCAGGATCAGTCTTCACAATCCTGCTCATCATCTGAGAAAGAGTTGAGCCCCAGATCTCAAAATGGAGTCCCAACCTGAGTGGTAGACTTTGACACTCTTCGTGGTCTAATGTTGGAGCTACCAAAGCGGCTGGAGTTGGCAGCTGGTCAGATGTTCCTCTTTGTACAGATGGTAAGGAACTGGGATGGAATCCCAGGTGGGTCAATGTGGCCTGTTGCAGCAACCACTTGTTGTCTTTGGGGACAAGGCAAATCATGAAGCAGACATAAGACCAGAAGCCAGGTTGTTTTGATACTATACTTCTTAAATTTCTTGTTTCTTTCTTTCATGTTTGGCAAAGTCATCATGGAAGCCTGCTACAGCTGGGCTAAGAATGTCAAAGTATGATTTTTTAAAAGTTAGAAACATAGCTCTTCATCAAGCATACGGTGAGCCTTGTTGAATATTTATCTAGCTCATGAAGGACGAAACCAGCGTGATGGCAAAGCTAGTTCAAAGGAGGATAAATTGAAGTATATACAGCCAGTGAAAAGAAAAATGCTGAAATAAGATGGCTGAGTTAGGCACAAAGCAGGTTAATGTCCTCATAGTGTAGTCAAACTTTGGGCCTATCTTTTCTACCAGACAGATGTCATTTACATCTTTACTGGAAAGAGTTATTTGCAAAACATATTCTTTCACACACTAGGTATAACTTCACAGAGCCTGGCCTAATCAGTTGTAAATTGAAGGTCAAACAAGTTACATCCCTTAGCAAAATCAGATGACTCACAGGCAGGTGGTTACACAGAATCATGTGGTTTTGAAAGGTCACACAGTAAACTTTCTGCTGAATTTCCAGTTTTTGGATCATCTTAAGGGGCAGCAGGGCCCTAGACCTTTGTCCTCACTCAGGTCAGACAACTGAAGAGGAGCATCAGGGTCCTGAGGCATGATGATGGGGTTGAAGTGCTGACATGGGACAGGAAGCCCCACGGTGGCTGAAACTCCAGGAGGATGAGGGAATGGCTATTTAGCCCTCCCTCCTGGGGATTCTCCTTCTGTTTCTAAAACCAGACCTTTCTGCTACGGATCCTATAAAGGGACTGCTGGTCTGTATGTATCCACCGAGACCTTCTGTGCCACCACTTGGGAACCCTTGACCTAGCACTGGTCTCAACCAATTATAGGCAACACCAGCACTGCCCTGTGTATGAGGGGTGGGGGAGTTAAATGCTAAAGCCACTTTGAAGACAGTTGGATAGTATCTAGCATTTTTATTTATTTAGTATCTAGCATTTTTAAAAAATTGTAATAAAATATACAATTTACCATCATAACCATTTTAAGTGTACAGTCCAAAGCTACTAAGTCCATTCACATGGTTGTACAAGCATTACCGCTATCCTTCTCCAGCATTCTTTTACTCTTTCAACACTGAAATTCCAACAATAACTTCCCATTCCCCCTTCCCCCAGACCCTGGTAATCACCATTCTCCTTTCTTTTAAAGACATATTTATTTATTTTTGGCTGTGCTAGATCTTCACTGCTGCCCACGGGCTTTTTTGGGTGGGACGAGCAGGGTCTACTCTTCATTGCCGTGCGGGCTTTTTATTGCGGTGGTTTTTCCTGTTGCTGAGCATGGGCTCCAGGCGCTAAGGCCTCAGGAGTTGTGGCACAGGGTCTTAGTTGCTCAGTGACATGTGAGGTCTTCCTGGACCAGGGATCGAACCTGTGTCTCTTACATTGACAGGAGGATTCTTAACCACTAGACCACTGGGCAAGGCTATCATTCTCCTTTCTGTGTGCATGTTAAGTCACTTCAGTCATGTCTGATTCTTTGCAACCGTATGGACTGTAGCCCACCAGGCTCCTCTGTCTGTGGGGTTCTTCAGACAAGAATACTAGAGTGGGTTGCCATGCCCTCCTCCAGGGGATCTTCTCAATTTAGGGATTGAACCTGCATCTTTTACTTTTCCTGAATTGACAGGCAGGTTCGTTACTGCTAGCGCCACCTGGGAAGCCCTTCTTTCTCTGTAAATTTGGCTATTTTATGTACCTCAGGTAAGGGGAATACAATAGTTGTCTTTTTTGTATCTGGTCTATTTCATGTCACATAATGTCTTTAAGGTCTGTCTGTGTCATAGTATGTTTCAGAATTTCACTCCCTTTCAAGGCTGAATAATATTCCATTTTTTATATATGCTGCATTTTGTTTATCTACTTATCTACGAATGTCTATCTACATTTTCAATGAACAAACTTTTTTGACCCAACAAGATTATTGCAAAGACTTTAACCCATGAATATACTTGCATATATACACATAGATGGATATATCAGAGTGTTAGTGGAGGACACTCTGGCTTGCCACGCAGTAAATATTTCAGCCTAAAAAAGGCTTAAGAAGGAAAAAGAAAAACTTGCTAGTAGGACCTTGAGTTGATTCAGGTTCCATGCCACATTGTGCTCAGGGAAAGCATGTCCTCCCATGGCACTGGGTGATGAATCTCAACTGATATGAGCCAAAAATTCTATTCCCCTTTTCCAGTGATTATTTTTATTAATATCTAACTGATTTATTTATTTATGGCTGTACTGGGTCTTCGTTGTTGCTCCCAGGTGACTTCTCTCGTTGTGAAGCACAAGCTCGAGGGCACACAGGCTTCAGTAGTTGCAGATCTCTGGCTCTAGAATGCTAGCTCAGTAATTGTGGTATATGGGCTTAGTTTCCCCGGGGCATGTGGGATCTTCCTGGAGCAGGGATTGAACCATATCCCCTGCATTAGCAGGTGAATTCTTAACCACTGGACCACTAGGGAAGGACCCATGATTGTTTTTTGCTTTGCTTTTTAGACCGCGCTCTGTGGTATGTAGGATTATAGGTCCTTGACCAGGGATTGAACTCATGCCCCCCTGTACTGGGAGTGCAGAGTCTTAAGCACTGGACCACCAGGGAAGTCACTGCCAGTGACTGTTTATGGATGGGCATGTTCTAGCCAATGATGTGTGAGGGGGAGTCTGCACAAGGGCTTCTGGGACATGTTTTTCTTCTGGAGAAAATGAGATGTATAAGGAGAAATTAACTTCTTCTCTTTGAACAGAGGTGGATGATGCTAGGCTGTCTGGGCCAGTGGCAGCCCTCTTATTCCCAAACCTGGGGGGCAAAATGCCACACTCTGAGCATGGCAAGAGAAATAGGGAAGGTACTTGCTGTCTTAGTGGCATTGTTGGGCCACTGACATAACCCACACCGGGACCACTTAGCTCTAGATCTCTTGTGATGTAAAATAATAAATCCTTATGGTTTAAGCTACTTTTAGTTCTGTATTCTGTTCCTTTCATCCTGAACCACGCTGGCACAGTGTTTATTGCAGCATTGTTTGTAATGGCAAACACCCTAAATGTTAATCAATTGAGCATTCACTAAATAAGTTATGAAACATCCATACAATGGATTCTACACAGTTGTGAAAAGGAAGTAGATTTATATGCAGATATGGAATGAGCTCTAAGAGATAGTGGCAATAACAAAAAGCAAGTGCATATCTGTGTTAAAAAAAATGGACATAAATATATTCACACATGTATATTTGTATGATTTATACAAATGTATGCAGCAATTTGTTAATAATGTCTCTCTGGGGGTTCCAGGATAGAAAGGAAACTCACTTTTTATTATTATTATGAATTTATATTCTTTTATACCAAGATCATGTGTTACTTTTTCAATTAAAAACAAACAACTACCAAAAAACCAACAGTTCAAAACCACCATCACCGCAGCAACATTAATAGCACTTCAGTGTATGAATTGACAACTTCTGGGCACCATCTTTGGACCTGAACTAGCCATTGATTCATTCTGAGCTGATTGAAGGCTTAGCTTTGGAAGGTAGAGCCAGGACTTTCAAAAGAGGCACACTGTGGGCAGAGTCTGGTCCAAGCAAATTCATCACTACTCATAGATCCGATTGAGTCCCCTGATTTGCCCTTTGTAACTGTTCTGGGACTGATATTCACCTGGGACACATTGGCCTGGGTGTATCTATTGTTCATGGCTGGTATCCATTCTGATTGGGCCATGTTCTTTCAGATAGTTTTGTGTTCATAAAACAGTTATTAACTGTTTATTTTATTTAATTATTATTAAATAATCAAATATTTATTAAATATTAGTATTTAATTATTTTATTAAATATTTTGAATATCATCTCTGACCTGTCCCACTCAATATGGCCTTTCCCTAGCTCTTCTAGTAGTTTTAACCATCTGAATATACCCTTAACTCCTGGTTTCTAAACTTATCTCCTGATAGTGAATATTTTTTAGGATTTATTTGGTAGCAGATAGTAGAATATTAGCTAAAATAGCTTCAACAATACAATGATTTTACACGATGAGTCTGACAGTCGGTAGTTTCAGAGCCAATTTGGTGGCTCAGTGATGTCATTGAAGACCTAGAGTCTTCTCTTCTTTCTGCCATCTCAACGTGTGGTCAGTGTCTCCCCTCTTGGTCACAGCATAGCTGCCATAGCACCAACTATTGTCTTCATATGACAGCATCTTAACAGGAAGGTTAAGAAGGAGAAATAGGGTTTTTTTCCCTTCCTGTGATTCTACCATTTTTAACCAAAGAGTAAAATCTTCCTTAACAGATACCAACAGACTTCCACTTATGCTTTGTTGACCAGAACTGGGTTATGTACCAGTCATCCTTTGGCCAATTACTAACAAAGAGGAAGAGCTTTGGACCAATTATAATTAATCTTCTTCAATTGGGCATACCTACCCTGAATCAAAAGAGGTTTTTGTTAATAGGAAAGGAGAGGAAAGGGCAGCTGAGTAAGCAATCATCTCTGACTGCCACTCATAGCTCTTTTGTTAGTGTTTTTTTAAAATTGGAATTCTGCCAACAGTCTGTTCTTCTTTTTTAAAAATAATGTCTGTGTGTTTCCTGTTATAAAAATACTATATGCTGATTGCACATTGAGGAAAATATAGAATACATAGAAGAAAATAAAAATCAATAGATGTATATATGTATGGGTATGCTGCTGCTGCTGCTGCTAAGTCACATCAGTCATGTCCGACTCTGTGCAACCCCATAGACGGCAGCCCACCAGGCTCCCCCATCCCTGGGATTCTCCAGGCAAGAACACTGGAGTGGGTTGCCTTTTCCTTCTCTAATGCATGAAAGTGAAAAGTGAAAGTGAAGTCACTCAGTCGGTGTCAGACTCTTCGTGACCCCATGGACTGCAGCCTACCAGGCTCCTCCGTCCATGGGATTTTCCAGGCAAGAGTACTGGAGTGGGGTGCCATTGCCTTCTCCGATATATGGGTATATATATATATATAAACACAAAATTGAGACTGTATTGTATATAATTTAGTTTACAATCTTTCCTATTTACACTTAACATTTTTAAATTAATTACCTGATTTTAATTGGAGGCCAATTACTTTATAGTATTGTGGTGGTTTTTGACATGAATACATTGACATGAATCAGCCATGGTGTACATGTGTCCCCCATTCTGAACCCCTCTCCCACCTTCTTCCCCATCCCATCCCTCTGGTTGAGTGCCGTTTCATGCACTGAACTTGGACTGGTCATCTGTTTCACATATGGTAATATACATGTTTCAATGCTATTCTCTCAAATCATCCCACCCTCGCTTTCTCCCACAGAGTCCAAAAGTCTGTTCTTCACATTTGTGTCTCTTTTGCTATCTTGCATATAGGTCATCATTACCATCTTTCTAAATTCCATTTATATGTGTTAATATACTGTATTGGTGTTTTTCTTTCTGACTCACTTCACTCTGTATAATAGGCTCCAGTTTCATCCACCTCATTAGAGCTGATTCAAATGTGTTCTTTTTAATAGCTGAGAAATATTCCATTGTGTATATGTACCACAACTTTCTTATCCATTTGTCTGCCGATGGACATCTAGGTTGCTTCCATGTCCTAGCTATTGTAAACAGTGCTGTGATGAACACTGGGGTACACATGTCTCTTTCAATTCTGTTTTCCTCAGTGTGTATGCCCAGCAGTGGGATTGCTGAGGTGTATGACAGTTCTATTTCCAGTTTTTTAACACTTAATATTTTTATGATGAACTTGCTGTTCCCCTTTTGGTCCCAGCCTCTCTCCACACATGTCCAAGTGAAAGGCAAAGAAGCACAGGATACATGTTGAGTCTCCATAAAGTGATTAATGAGATAAAAGTCACCTTTAATTTGGGAAGGTCCTACCTTCCTAGCTCCTAACTGTTCTCCGCATGGAGGTCCCACTCAGACTCCCAGGACATCAGGACACTTAGAGGGAGAGAAAGAAAAAGAGAAAGAGAGGGGGAAAAAAAAAAAAAGAGCGAGAATACAGTCTTCAGACAGACTTGGGCTTAACACTGGAGGGCCCCTACTGTCTAAGAAAGTCCTGGCCTCATCCTTGCAGGCCTCCGCAGGACACCTGTATTTCTATACGGCCTGATAGCACCAACTGTTGTGCAAGGAACAGGCACAGCTGGTGTTGGTGAGAGGGATAATCTCTGTCTCCACAGAGCTTTGCTCATACCTTCACCAAGTGTGTCATCATGTTGACCACAGGCAAGTGAGGACAGAAAACTGTCTTCTGCTGAGCTGAACCTTTGTGAGCTCCAAATGAAAAGCCATTTGTCCCTAACAAAGTTCCCTGATTACTCAATGTGTCCACAGCACTTTGTCACCTCAGAGGAGCCTTGTTTTAGCAAAACCATTGTCTACAGTGGTGCTGTGGAGTATCTGTTAGCATTATTTGTAACTTTGATCATGATGTCAGCAGAGACCAATGCCTGTTGTCAATATGACTTGGAGCTACTATCTGAGGATAGCTGTCCCCAAAGCTCAGAGTGAAAGGGAAAACAGGTGAAAGAGGATCCCTTCTCCCAATTCTATCAACCCAGGCCACGAAACTTAAATATGATGTTTTAGGTGATGGAGAGCCATGAAAATCTCATAACTGAACTCTATGAGGACCTAGCAAATTCGGAAAACTCAGCGGTGGCCACAGGACTGGAAAAGGTCAGTTTTCATTCCAATCCCAAAGAAAGGCAATGCCAAAGAATGCTCAAACTACTGCACAATTGCACTCATCTCACATGCTAGTAAAATAATGCTCAAAATCTCCAAGCCAGGCTTCAGCAATACGTGAACCATGAACTTCCAGATATTCAATCTGGTTTAGAAAAGGCAGAGGAACCAGAGATCAAATTGCCAACGTCTGCTGGATCGTGGAAAAAGCAAGAGAGTTCCAGAAAAACATCTCTTTCTGCTTTATTGACTATGCCAAAGCCTTTGACTGTGTGGATCACAATAAACTGTGGAAAATTCTGAAAGAGATGGGAATACCAGACCACCTGACCTGCCTCTTGAGAAACCTATATGCAGGTTAGGAAGCAACAGTTAGAACTGGACATGGAACAACAGACTGGTTCCAAATAGGAAAAAGAGTGCATCAAGGCTGTATATTGTCACCCTGCTAATTTAAGTTATATGCAGAATACATCATGAGAAATGCTGGGCTGGAAGAAGCACAAGCTGGAATCAAGATTGCCGGGAGAAATATCAATAACCTCAGATATGCAGATGCATATCTTATGGCAGATAGTGAAGAGGAACTAAAAAGCCTTTTGATGAAAGTGAAAGTGGAGAGTGAAAAAGTTGGCTTAAAGCTCAACATTCAGAAAACGAAGATCATGGCATCTGGTCCCATCACTTCATGGGAACTAGATGGGGAAACAGTGGAAACAGTGTCAGACTTTATTTTTGGGGGTTCCAAAATCACTGCAGTTGGTGATTGCAGCCATGAAATTAAAAGACGCTTACTCCTTGGAAGAAAAGTTATGACCAAGCTAGATAGCATATTCAAAAGCAGAGACATTACTCTGTCAACAAAGGTCCGTCTAGTTAAGGCTATGATTTTTCCAGTAGTCATGTATGGATGTGAGAGTTGGACTGTGAAGAAAGCTGAATGCCGAAGAATTGATGCTTTTGAACTGTGGTGTTGAAGAAGACTCTTGAGAGTTCCTTGGACTGCAAGGAGATCCAACCAGTCCATTCTAAAGGAGATCAGCCCTGGGTGTTCTTTGGAAGGACTGATGCTAACGCTGAAACTCCAATACTTTGGCCACCTCATGCGAAGAGTTTTTCACTGGAAAAGACTCTGATGCTGGGAGGGATTGGGGGCAGGAGGAAAAGGGGACAACCGAGGATGAGATGGCTGGATGGCATCACGGACTCGATGGACGTGAGTCTGAGTGAACTCCGGGAGTTGGTGATGGACAGGGAGGCCTGGTGTGCTGGAATTCATGGAGTCGTAAAGAGTTGGACACGACTGAGTGACTGAACTGAACCTGGAAGCATGTGGCAGACTGAATTTCTGAAGATGACCACGATAATATCTCCCAACCTACATGCTCTCTGTAATGTGACCTAACCACTCCCTCATCAAGAAGTGAGTCTCACTCTCCTCACCTTGAATCTGGCTGACCCTAGTGACTCCTATGTAAGATTGTTAGATTTGGCCCATAAAAGTGCAAGATGCTCAGTTAAATTTGAATATCAGATAAACAAGGATTTTTTAAAAATATAAGTATGCCCCACGCATACTTGTATTTTATCTGGCAACGGTCCTCTCTTGGGACCGATAGAATGTGACAGAAAGATGTATGTGACTTCTGAGGCTAGGCTGAAGAAAGCTTTGCAGCCTCTGCCTTGATCTCTTGGAATACTTGTTCTACAGATGCTGCCCCTCAAGGAAACCGGCCCCCTTGGAAACCAGCAGCCATGCTGTGAGAAGCCCAAGCCTCATGTAGGGAGATGCTCCACTCCAAGACCCCAGCCCAGGCGACAAGCATGTGAGGGAAGATGCCTCCAGAGCAGGCTTCCAACGGAACTTTCTAAGATAATGGACGTGTTCTGTGTCTGTACTGTCCAACATGGTAGCCGCTAGCCATAGGTAGGTTTTGAGCCTTAAAATGTGGCTAGTGCCACTGAGCCGCTGAATTTTAAATTTTATTGGATTTTAATGTAAATGTCCATTTGAGTAGTCACCTGTGGCTACTACTGGACTCTGCAGTTCCAGATGATTTCAGTAACCAGCCCTTGGAGTTGCCCCTACCTGTTTCAGTCTTCCTAGCTAAGACTTCAGGTATCATGGTGCAGAGAAAAGACAGCCAAATGGTGCCCTAACCACACCTGAATGCTAACCCACAGAAGGGAAGCATAATAAAAAGTTTGTTTTTATGTTGTTAGGTCGGGGTGATTTGTTACACAACAAAAAGTAATCAGAAGGATGTGAAATATGCCAAGGAGAGGCTAGAGGAGGTTTCTAAACCCAAAGGTTGGGGCCCAGAAATAAACTGATGAATAGAACAGCCCAGGGATGGTAGCCAAGGCCCACGAACTGGGCGAGGGGTCAGTGATCTGTAGTTTAATAGCATCCTTCAGTTCCTGGTGTCCCAGGAAGGTCTAGGACCTGGGGGCTGAAGCCCTGCCACTGTCCAGGCTCTGCTTGACATCCCAAGTCACACTTAATTTGGGAGCCTTGATTTCTTAGTCTATACAGTGGGACTGCAGTGAGTGACCCCAGTTGACTTAGCATGTTGTCAGAAGATCAGATGTCATTAGGCATATGGTTTGCTCCTCACCCTGAGATGGATTCCTCATCTACCTGCTCTGCAGAGCTTTGCAAACTGACTGCAGTGACTCCTATTTCACTTACAGGAACTCTGTGTCTTAGGAGCCAAGTTCTTATAAAATACACACTGGTCTTGAATTGAGTTTCTGTGGAAAACTGCCCACTGTGCCAGAAGTATCAACATTTTGGGCACAGTTTAGATGAAACCTCATTCTTACAAAAATGCTCCTTGTTTTTGTGGGTATCCTGGGGCTCAGTTTCTGCGGGGCTTTGAGCTCTGAGCTGTATACTTTGAGGAAGTTGACTTCCAGTGATGATCATCCAGGTGGACGTAGGGTATAAGGCCTTGTTTCAGGGCCTGGGCATCTGAGGGTGGGGTCTCCTGCCCTCTCAGATGTGGGGACATCAAGGGAATTGTTGCTGGGAATGTTTGAAACCTCGGGAGGAGCAGGTGACATGTGTACAGTCAATGCACTCTAAGTCTTAGGAAGAGAGATTTCAAAGAAGTTCAGGGAAGGGTGGGCATGATCCCATGTCCTGAGTTGCGGATGAGACAGTCATGGATGAATGAGACAGTGGTGGGTTTGAATCTTGGCTCTGTCACTTATAGGGTCAATGATTTCTGAGCCTCAGTCATCTGTGAAGAAGATGTACTACCTACATCCGAGGGTGTTGTGAAGAGTAAATTAGGACACAACAAAAGAGATACTTGATCAATATTAAAGTGAATAGGGAAGGCTGATTGCTGAAGAATTGATGCTTTGAAATTGTGGTGCTGGAGAAGAGTCCCTTGGACAGCAAGGAGATCAAACCAGTCAATTCTAAAGAAATCAACCCTGAATATTCATTGGAAGGACTGATGCTGAAGCTGAAACTCCAATACTTTGGCCACCTGATGTGAAGAGCTGACCCTGATGCTGGGAAAGATGGAGGGCAGGAGGAGAAGGGGGCAACAGAGGATGAGATGGTTGGATGGCATCACTGACTCAATGGACATGAATTTGAGCAAACTCAGGGAGATAGTGAAGGACAGGGAAGCCTGGCATCTTGCAGTTCAAGGGATCACAAATAGTCGAACATGACTTGTTGACTGAACAACAGCAACTCAAAGGGAACAGAGACTTCCCTGGTGGCCCTGTGGCTAAAACTCCAGGCTCCCAATGCAGGAGGACCAGGTTTGATTCCTGATCTGGGAACTAGATCCCACAGGCCACAGCTAAGAGTTCACATGAAGTAACTAAAAACTAAAAATAAAAAAGAGCCAACCTGTTGTGACCAAGACTTGGTGCAGCTAAATGTGTGCATGTGTGCATGCTCAGCAGCCAAATAAATAAATATTAAAAAAATAAAGTGAGTATAAAGATATCTAATAAGAAAATAAAGCAAATACAAATCCAGTAAAAAGGTATTCAATAAATATATAGATATTGGATAAATAACAGATATCCCACCAAAGAGAAGATGGCTTAGGAGGGTTGGAAGTCTAGAAAATGAAATGTGACAACTTAGCAGCAAATTGTCTTGGTGCAAGAAAGAGGCAGGCAGCAAAAGTGGTTAGAAATCCAACAGGAATGTGGTACCACTTTTCTACCTGCTGCTGCTGCTGCTGCTAAGTCGCTTCAGTCGTGTCTGACTCTTAGCGACCCCATGGACTGCAGCCCACCAGGCTCCTCCATCCATGGGATTTTCCAGGCAAGAGTACTGGAGTGGGGTGCCATTGCCTTCTCCGACTTTTCTACCTATGAGTAAGCAAAGAAGAGTGAATAAAAGTGGCTAGCATTGAGGAAGATCTGAAGGCTTTCTGAATAGGCCCACAAATCACACAAAATTCTGGGTGACAAGTTATTCTCTCAACATCTTGAGATTCCAGTGGTCCTCCCTCTGGAAATTTATCTTAAGAGAATAATTATAAATCTAAATCAAGAGGTATATTTAAGGATGCTGTTGATACATAGTTAAAAACTGGAAACAGCCTAAATATCTCACAATAAGAGATAGGCTAAATAATTGTTTTAACCATATGACAGTATATATGTTGCCATAAAAGTAGACAATTTATTGACAGATATTCCAAAAATGTTATGTGACAAAAGCAAGGTAACAAATAATGTAAATATTATAATCTCTTTGTGAAAAGTACATATATATGTAACGTAGACCTGGAAAGCTAAGTATTCAATGCTTATGGTTATATAATTCACATACTATAAACTTCAATATTCACTATAAAACTTCACCATTTTAAAGTGTCAAATTCAGTAGTTTTTAGTATATTCACAGAGTTGTGCATCATCAGTGTCTAATCCCAAAACATTTTCTTTACCTGAAAAAGAAATCCTGTAGCCATTAGCAGTTACTCCTCTCCCCAGCCCTTGGCAACAAATAATCTTTTCTGTTTCTATGGATTTGCCTATTCTGGACATTTTCTATAAATGGAATCAAACAATAGGTGATCTTTTGTGTCTGGCTTCTTAGCATAGTATCTTCAAGGTCTGGCCATATTGTAGTGTGTTTCAATACTTCATTCCTTTCTATTGCCAAAAAAGATTATGTTGCGCAGATATGCCAAATTTTGTTTATGGGACAATTGATGGAAATTTGGGTCATTTTTGCCTTTTGGCCATCATGAATAATGTTGCTATGAGTATTTGAGTGAAATTATTCTGTGTACACTTATTTTCAATTCTTCTGGTTATGTACTAAGGAGTGAAATTGCTGGGCTTCCCTGGGGCTTCCCCAGTGGCTCAGTGGTAAAGAATCCACCCACAGTGCAGAAGCTGCAGGAAACGTGGGTTTAATCCCTGGGTCAGGAAGATCCCTTGGAGGAGGGCATGGCAACCCACAAGTATCTTGCCTGGAGAATTCCATGGACAGAGGACACTGGCGGGCTACAGTCCATGGGATCACATAGAGTCAGACACGACTGAGCGGCTAACACTTTCACTTTTTGAAATTCTATATTTAACTTTTGGAATAACTTTCAAACTATTTTAGACAGCAGTTGCACCATTTTACATTTCTACCAGCAATATATGAGGTTTCCATTTCTCCACATCCTCACCAACACTTGTAATTTCTTTCTTTCTTTTTTTTTGCCACTCCGTGAGGCATGGGGGATCTTCCCCAACCAGGGATCAAACCCATGGCCCCTGCAGTGGAAGCATGGAGTCTTAACCCCTGGACCACCAGGGAAGTCCCAACACTTGTTAATTTCTGTTTTTTGGTAATAACCATACTAATGGGTATGAAGTGATGCCTCATTGTGGCTTTGAATTTCATTTCCTGAATGACTAATGATGTTGAACAATGTTTGTACTTGTTCATTTATGTATCTTCTTTGGAGAAATGTCTGTTTATGTCCTTTGCCACTTGGTGGGATTTTGTGTGCTTTCTTTTTGTTTTTCCATATTTCTGATTTATTTGTAATGACAAGGGTTGCTTGTGTAATAATGAATGAAAGAATCAGGATAAAGGCTGGATGTGGCACACAGAGGCCTCTTTGGAGCCCTTTGAAGGCAGAGCCACTATTGTGGTGTTGGCTCCTTGACAGGTGAATCCTTGGCAGGACTCACCCACTTGGCCAGGTGTGACTCTCCTGGACTGCTAGGGAATTCAGCTTTCAACTTTAATAAATATTTATAAGCTAAAAAACCCAATAGAATGGTACACTAAAAAGGGTACATTTCAATGTGTGTAAGTTACACCTAACAAGTTGCTTTGAAGAGAAGTGGAAGAAAAGGAGAGATCTTTGGAATAACAAAAAGAAGAAAAAGGAAAAAAGGAGGACCGAAGGGAAGAGAAAGGGAATGAAGAGGAAGAAGCAAAGAAGGGGAGGAGGGGGAGAGAGGAAAGGAGAAGGAGGAGGAAGAAAACTAGTACATAGACATATACTCCCAGCTCTCTCATCCCCTGCCTTGTGCC
Organism: Oryx dammah; assembly: GCF_014754425.2. Taxonomy (NCBI): domain Eukaryota; kingdom Metazoa; phylum Chordata; class Mammalia; order Artiodactyla; family Bovidae; genus Oryx; species Oryx dammah. Next base: position 59,970,979 of record NW_024070209.1, read on the forward strand.
TGTCACTGTTTTTTTTTTTTTTTGGAAGTATAGTTAATTTACAATGTTGTGTTAATGTCTTCTGTACAGCACAGTAACTCAGTTATACATACTATACATGCATATATATATATATATATATATATATATTCTGTTTCATACTCTCTTCCACTGTGGTTTGTCATAGGATATTGAATATAGTTCCCTGTGCTATACAGTAGGACCTTGCTGTTTATCCATTCTGTATATAAGAGTTGGCCTCTGCTAATCTCATTCCCATTCCTTCCCTTCCTGACACCCCACCCCTTTGGGAACCATAAGTCTGTTCTCTGTGTCCATGAGTTTGTTTCTGTTTTATAGATATGTTCATTTGTGTGCATTAAAAAAAATTATTGGAGTATAGTTGATTTACAATGTTGTGTTAGTCTCAGGTGTCCAGCAAAGTATCAGTTATACATATGCATATACCCACTTTTTAAAAAATGATTCTTTTAATGTTATATTTTAGAATCCAAATATAAGTGATTTATATAGTATTTGTTTTTCTTTTTCTGACTTAATTCACTTAGTATGATAATCTCTAGGTTCATCCATGTTGCTGCAAATGGCATTATTTCATTCTTTTTGGTGGCTGAGTAATATTTCATTGTATATATATGTGTGTGTGTGTGTACACACACACACACACACACACACTATATCTTCTTTATCCATTCGTCTTCAGTGGACATTTAGGTTGCTTTCATGTCTTGGCTATTGTAAATAGTGCTGCTGTGAACATAAGGGTATGTATATCATTTAGAATTATAGTTTTGTCTGGGTATATGCCCAGGAGTGGGATTGCTGGATAATATGGGTACCTGTCACTGTTATGTACTGGGGTGGTGTTAAGTGACCCCTGTCTCTAGGAGCTCATCGTCTATTGGAGAGGTGAAATTTTCTTCAAGATCCCCACCCCTGCTCCAGTGTGAGAAATGATTAACATCTCACCTGGCCCCACCTGCTAGGCTTGGTAGGAAGGACAGTCTCTGTCTTTTATTGAGGTTCCCTCCATTCTCCACCCAGCCTGTGGGAGTGCAGAGGAACCAGAGGCTTGCACAGGCCTGAGAAGAGTTCCTGTCTCAGGCTGACATTGGTGGCTTCTCTGAGTGCCCTCTTTCCACAGCCCTCACGATCTCCTCTGGGCTCTTGGCTCCCTGTCTTTTGAACTAAGTGAGGACGCAGCTTGTTGGAGGATCTCGGCCACTGCCCCTGGTGCCACCCTCTCTCATCCTCAAGGCACCACCTCTCCTGGGGTGCTGCTGCCTATGTGTCAGGAGCACCTGATGATGACTCAGGCCCCTCTCCCCTTCTGCACTATGGGCCGTTCCCCTCCCCAGCTGCCTTGCAAGTCCTCCCACCAGCTCGTTAGCCACTTGATAAGAGCAAAGACTCACTTCTCTGGGCAAGGGAAACTCGGAGCCCAGGACTTAAGCATGGGTTATCCATTAGGAGGAAGGGGGGTACTTGATTTTTTTTCTTAAGAGCCTAGAGCTGGCCAAAAACAAGGGCCAGTTAGTTTCTCAGCATGGTTGGCTGTTACACACTGCTGCAGAGGTCTTGTTTACAAAACAGAGACGGTGCTGGATGTCCAGTGGATGGCCCAGACAGTGGTCAGGGTGTGTCAGTCAAGTGTGGTGTAACCTGGTAAGGGGAGGGCCAGTGGCAGATAGCCATAGCTCTGGAAACAGACAGCATCTCAGCGTCCCTGGCACTGTGCCTGGCTGGTCTGAGGTCAGCATCTTGCCAGTTGAAATATGTGTGGTTACAGGTGAAAGGGAACTGGATTGGGTGACAAAGTGGGTGGTTTCAGGAGGTCTGAGCCCAGAGAAATCCAGGCCTTGAAGCAATAGGAGGAGGTTACAGTAGCAGAGAGTTTGAAAGTTGGCTGGTGATTCAGAATCAGATGAGGGAAGGCACAGACCCCACCCAGCCTCTTACCACCTACTGAGCACTGAAGAGAAGCAGATAGGCTCTTTGTGTGCAGCCTGCCCACGCCAAGATTTCTAAGAAATACTTGGTCTCTATTTCTTGGTTCTTCTGGGACCAGATGTATAATAACGTGGGTACATTTTAACTCAAAAAGGTAAAAACATCCTTCTGGCTATATCCTCCTTTTCCTTCAGAGTCAGGATAATGTAGGGGGAGAGCTTGGTTCTGAAATCAAATGGAAAGTGCTTTTGTTTCTGGATATTAGGGGGAAAAAAAACTGTCAAAGAGCCAAGGCCTCGTCTGTAAAAAGAAAACGTGAAATGGGCTGCGAGTCCTCCTTAATAATTCAAAGACCGAACTGAAATAACAAGAAGGTAGAGTGAATCATCAGATATACCCACACCCTTCTCTTATCAGCTTGCAAATGTCCTGGTTGGCACATGGTTGGAGAGAAGCAGTTAGTGACAAGTGGAGCTAAAACCATTCATTCATTCAGTAAAAATGTCATGACTGTTAACTATACCAGCAGACCTAGTGAGGAGCTGAGGATACACTCTAGTACAAGGCACACGTCCCTCTGCCTCATGGACCTTGGAATCTGTGTCACGGTTCTCAAACTTTAATGCACATCAGACTTCCCTCGGATGGCTTGCTAGAACACAGATCGCTGGGCCCCGTCCCTGGAGTTTCCAATTTGGTAGGTCTGGGCTGGCCTGAGAATTTGCATTCCTCAGTCCCCATGTAATGCTGATGCTGCTAGTCCTGGAATAACACTTTGAGAACCCCTGGTCCAGGCAACCATTTCACCCAACAATTTTTACCTCTTGACACAACCTGGTTCAGTCACTCGGGTGAACTGCAGGAAATTTGGAGCCCTGGCCCAGGGTGTTGACAGCCTGAGGTTACCTGCCCAGGAGCTGTGGCCATCCCAGGCTGCAGCCAATCTTTACAAAAAATTTTTTTTTAATTTAATTTTTTATTTTTGGTTGAGCTGGGTTTTCCTTGCTGCGTGCAAGGTTTCTCTAGTGGCCATGGACGAAGGCTTCTCAGTGTGGTGACTTCTGGTTGCAGAGCATGGGCTCTAGGGAGTGAGGGCTTCAGCAGTGCAGCTTTGGGCTTCAAGAGTTGTGGCGCACCGGTTTAGTTGCCCTGAGGACTGTGGAATCTTCTGGGACCAGAAATCAACCCATGTCCTCTGTATTAGCAGGCGAATTCTTATCCACTGTACCACCAGGGAAATCCAGGGAATCAGTATCTTAAGGCTCATTATCCTCTAAGGAGACCATGCAAAGGCCTTGCATCCACCGAAGCAGGTGCAACTCTGAGAGGTCCTCTGTTGACTTCTCTTTGGAAATGAAGGAAGGCCTTGTTTACCACCAGCCTAGTGCAAGCCCAGAGCGCTGGGTGCCGAGCCTGGGGTGGTACAAGGGCATCTTCCATAGTTTTGTCCTCCCTCCAACTGGAGCCTCTCATCCTCTCTTCCTATTACATTCTTAACTCAAACAGCTCACTTTTCTTCCATGCTCACAGGCAGCGCAGGCAGGTTGGGCCTTTGTAACCTTCTCCACCTGAGTAAACATGGCATCATCGATGGGGCTCCTTGGGGCCCTGCTGCAGCCAAGGCTTGGCTCTTGTGAGGGTCATGAGTACAGGGCAGAGGGCGAGGGTGAGGGTGAGTGACAATAGCCTTTTGTACCATTGCCAAATGACAGATCATCTTTTGAGTCAAAATCTGCCAAGATTATTTTTTTTCCTAACTAGCTTATTGAGATATCATTCACATACCATACAACTCACCCATCTAAACTATACAATTCATGGCTTTTATGATACTCACAGAGTTGTGCAACCATCTTCACAATCTACTTTACACCATTTTCACCCGAAAAAGAAATCCTGGGCCTTTCAGGGCCCCATCCTTTCATTCCTCCCCTAGCCCCAGGCAACCACTAATCTGCTTCCTGTCTCTATAGATTTGCCTATTCTGGACACTTCATATGAATGGAATAGAAGTGTGACAACCTATATCTGGGTCCAAAATGTGCTTGGCAGAAACTCAAGATGGGCACAGATTATATGAATTGTAACTTGACCTTGGAGCCTCCCTTGTCTCAGGGTGCTAATTCCCCTGTTCACAAGGCAGCAGTGAGAATGTGAAGGGCCAGCCCAGGCCTGGCACCCCCGCTGGTCAGGGGTGGGGACTCTCTGTAGTGAAAAGGAGGCTTAGTGATAAGATCAACTGTGGAGCAGCCTCAGATCAAAGTGATCTTGTTAGGAATTGGTGGCATGCTGTGGCATTCCCAAAATTCAACTGTGAACTAAGGTTGTGTAAGAGGTGTTTCCCCTGCCTCTCATTCAGCAGGCCCTGTCTGGGTGCCAAAGTCAGCAAAGCAGCGCTCTGCTCTTTCTCACCGAAGAGGCACAGAAACTTTCAGCCCCCGCCACACCCAGACGGCTCCTGCTCTCCCGGAGAGAAGAGGCTTCCTGGGGGGTCCTCTAGGGACCCCGTCCCCTCTCTGCATTCCCAGATTTCTCCTGGTTGCCACCCAGGTCCCTCACAATCTCTCTACAAGCCCTGAACTGCCCCTGCCAGGACTTCTGCTGGCAGCTGCACGTGCCAAGGCAGAAGGCTTCTTACCTGGTCCACGTGAGTGAGCTGACTGTTTTTTGTTGCTGCTACAGCAACACCTCTGTTCAGTTCCCTGTGAAAAGTTCCACCCCTCAGGGATCCTTTCCCTCTGATCTGTTCACACCCTTGCTTGGGGATGGGGGTAGGGAGACCCAGCACCCAGATCAGTGATGGGCCTTACCCCCCACCAGCCTGTGTCTGGGGTGGATGCTCCTTCAGTGACCACTTTTCCTGTCTCAGGCCCCTGACAGGAATGCCAGGAACCCACTCCTCCCTCTGCCCTCCCCGAGGGATTGACGTCCACAGGATCCCTCCCTGCTGGCCCCCACTCAGGCCACAGAGCTGTCACCCCACCCCCACTCTCCCTCCGTGGTCTGGGGCTTTCTTGACAGCTGCAGAACAGAGTCTGGGGGCTCAAGTGAGGGGAGGGCCAGAGACGTGCCATTATGCAGGCCCTCCTCCACAGCAGTGAGCTCAGGTCTGGAGACAACAGAGGGGCTGGGATGAGGCAGGGCTGGGATGAGGCAGGGGTGGGGGTGTGTGTGCAGTTTGTGGGTATATGTGTGGGGGAGTAGGACAGGATGGGGAGCCGAGGAGAAGGGCAGGGAGAGAGGGTAATGAGACCGTCCCTTCTTTGAACTGTGTCCAGTGAGGTGTGATTCCAGTCTCCCAGGGGAGGGGTTGAGTGGCTGCCTGAGAACAGTACCAGACCTAGGACGGCCCCCAGGGCCCAGTGGGCAGCAGCTGAGACCAAGGCTGAAGGTCGGTCAGGACGACTAGGGCTGGTGGATGGGGCTAAGGAGGGTCTTATCAGTGACAGAGTTGGCCTAAGACCTCCCCGCCCCCTCCCCCTGCCCCCATAACCTCAGAGGTAAGGGAAGCTGGCTTTGGGATCGTGTGCAGGAAGATCTGGGGAAATGGACACCACGGCCTCAGCTCACAGCCTTGGTGTAAGCAGGGCCAGCTAGGTTGAGAGGCCTGAATTATTAAGCCCTGGGAGAAAGGCCGCTGGCACTAGTGCTGAGGGGAGCTTATCGCCTCTATTCACAGTCCCGGGAGGCAAAGAATTCAGCTGCTTCCAGGGCTGGCTGCTCCGCTGTGACCAGAGTTGTAAAATGGCACTTGGCTGGCCTTGGAGGGACCCTGGCTGAGGCGGTCCTGTCACCAGGCCCCAGGTTTCTCGAAGCCTTTTGTTTACAGGCTCCAGTTGACCTTTGCCACACACATTTTCCGCATTGCCCTTCCCTGCAAAGGAAGGCCCTGCAGCCACCAGGGGCCATGGAGTCTCCCGGGTCCACCTGCACTCAGGTGTCAGCTTGGGGCTGGCTTCAAGACCACCCCTCCCACCTTGACCTCCATTTGCCCGGAAGTGCAGCAGGGAGGCCAGATCCTCCCAGGTCTGCTATGGCCTTACTCTGGCATTGTCCTCTGAGCAGCTAGGGTTAGGGAAGCCCCATAACAGTCCCACTTCCAGTGCCTGGGGAAGGAGGCAGAGGGATCCACCCTAAGTCAAGGTCAGATGGTGCCTGTGAAACCTGGAGGGAGAGAGGCCAGGCCCAAGCAGAAGCCGCTCTGTCTTGGGTCTAGAATCCTGGACAAGAATGCGTCTGGTGGGCCTGAGGGTGATCTGGTGGTTCTGGGAGCTAACAACCACTTCCTGGTTTTCTTTCCTATAATCATTCCTCTCAATGCCCATATTCCTGCAAACTGATATTCTGCTAAGACGAGGACCAGCTGGGGTGGTATCTCTGGCCCTCACTTCTTTGATAGCCCCACTCACTCTTTCCTCCCTGGCTCAGCTCTGGGCCTGATAGCCCCCTGCTTCCCTTCATCTAGACAGTTAGGAAAAATTGTCCAAGACTAGAGGGCAATGGCGACCTGCTTCAGTGCTCTTGCCTGGAAAATCCCATGGGTGGAGGAGCCTGATAGGCTGCAGTCTATGGGGTCGCTAAGAGTCGGACACAACTGAGCGACTTCACTTTCACACATTGGAAAAGGACATGGCAACTCACTCCAGTGTTCTTGCCTGGAGAATCCCAGGGACGGAGGAGTCTAGTGGGCTGCCGTCTATGGGGTCGCACAGAGTCGGGTACAACTGAAGCGACTTAGCAGCAGCAGCAGCAGTGGATGGGACCAGAGGGATTCCTGCAAGCCCTGGAGTCACGCTGGATGTGGGAGTACCCAGCAGGGCTGCCCTAGGTGGGTTATCTGGTTGTCTACAGGAAACAAAGTAGAGAGTGTCAGTTGCTCGGTCGTGTCCGACTCTTTGTGACCTAGTGGACAGTAGCCCACCAGACTCCTCTGTCCATGGGACTTCCCAGGCCAAAGTACTGGAGTGGGTTGCCATTTCCTGCTGCAGGGGATCTTCCCTACTCAGGGATCGAACCTGGGTCTCCCTCATTGCGGTCAGATACTTTACCATTGGAGTTACAATGTTGTCTGCAGGAATAGACCTTTATTCTTATCGGGAAAATCCCATGGGCAGAGGAGCCTGGTGGGCTACAGTCCATGGGGTTACAGAGGACACGATTTTAGTAACTAAATCACCACCACGGACCTTTGTCTAACTTGTGTTTGCTATTGATTAGGGTATTTTACAACTTTATAAGGAAAGTGTAGAAAACTAATAGCAATGCAGGACTGTTATACAGTGATGCAGATAATATTTTAATCAGATGACCAAGGTTTTATCTCATATACCATAATTTAGCAATCATTTCAATACTCTTCCTTTCAGTTATAAATATTTCAGTGTCTCCTGTCATATTTTGAACCCTCCTTCTGGTTCTCTCATCAATGAAATACATTTTTGTTATAGGTTCATGCTACATTTGTATAAAAGCTATGTTTTAAATTTTTTAATGAAAAAATTACCATATAGGAAAATGGTGTATGGGAATTTTTTCATATGCAGTTCTATGTACTTTAACCCATTTACAGAGTGAAACCACTACCACAATCAGGATACAGAATAGTTTCATCCTCCCTGAGACACTCCCTGCGCCATCCCTACAGTCATGTTTTTGACTGTATGTGTGTTTGTGTTGATGGTTAAAAAGGGGGAAAAAAAAATCATCAAATTCAAGCATGTTTAAGTGTACAGTTCAGTAGCGTTAAGGATATCTACATTGTAAAACAGATCTCTGGAACCCCTTCATCTTGCAGAACTGAAAGTCTATACTCTTAAACAATACTTCCCTCTGCCCCTTCCCAGCAGCCCCTTAAACAACGACTTCTCTCGGCCATCTCCCAGCAGCCCCTGGCAACCACCATTCTACTTTGTAGATCTGTGAATCTGACTCTTTCAGACACATCGCTTAAATGGAATCATTGCAATGTTTGTCCTTTTATGACTGGCTTATTTCACTTAGCATAATGTTCTCAAGGGTCATCTGTGTTGAACCATGTTTTTGAAGTTTTGAAAATTATTCTTTGACAAGATGCAGAAAGATGTCAGTGACTGGGATGTTGCTGGCTTGCCTTTGTTAGTCCCCCAGGCTGTGGGGATTCCCTCCCTGCCCCCTGTGTCAAGCCTGGGGAAAGACTTGGGGTTTCAGAGTCATCTCTGTTCTGCTTGCCCCGCTGCTTTGCCCTCCCTTGCAGGCTGCACTTAAACTCAACAGAAGAAAACTCCCCGATCAGCAGGGTGCTTTGGGACATCTCCGGGTATGGGTGGTGGGGTTAACCACACAAAGGGTAAATAATTAAACCAAACATGGGCACCCAAGCCAGACATCCCTCAATTAGCTCCTTTCTTCAGACAAAGGCAAAAGACATTGACAATAAGAGAGCCTTCACCTTTTTCCTCCTCAACAAGGAGAATCAGGAAGGTGGGTACAAGAGGAGCTTGGCAGGCCTGGGAATGAGCCTTTGTGTGAGACGCAGGGCCAGTGCAGGGCCAGGGCCCCAGACAAAACCTCTAAAGATATACTTGGGCCTCTAAAATGCAGTCAGCTAGACACATTCTTGCCCCCTCGCCGTGTGCAGCACACACACACAGACCCTGAACTCTTTTCCATTCAGCATTCAGAAACTGTGGTGTGCGTAAATGCCAAGTAGTTTCCACAAGTCTGAAATCCATAAGTCTCCCTGCTGCTGCTAAGTCACTTCAGTCGTGTCCAACTCTGTGCGACCCCATAGACGGCAGGCCACGAGGCTTCCCCATCCCTGGGATTCTCCAGTCAAGAACACTGGAGTGGGTTGCCATTTCCTTCTCCAATGCATGAAAGTGAAAAGTGAAAGGGAAGTCGCTCAGTCCTGTCTGACTCTTTGCGACCCCATGGACTGCAGCCTACCAGTCTCCTCCGTCCATGGGATTTTCCAAGCAAAAGTACTGGAGTGGGTTGCCACTGCCTTCTAGTGCCCCTTTAAAATGTTTTTGAACCTTTTGTTTGTCTTTATGAGCAATGAAAGCAGACTTTCTTTCTTGGGATGTGCTCTCTACTGCTGGGTATCTCTCTCCCTCTCTGGAAGCCTCATTGTCCCCATGGGGAGAGATGTGCGATGGGACTGGTAAGGGAAGGAACCTCAGATACTGGTTCCAGTGATGCCCAAAGGCCTCATGGTCCTGGGGAGCCACTTAAACACCCAGAGCCTCAGTTTCCCTTCTGAGAAACTATAACAACTCTTTACCCAACATTTGGTGGTATTTCCACTCTGGATTTCTAAGTCCTCTTCATATGACTGTGCTTCATCTCTAGGGTGACTGTGAAACTTTTAGCCTCCAAACTGTGACATTTTTAAGAGTGAAAGGGGATGCAAATACTGATTATACTGGGACTATGCATAAACTGGGAGCTTCTTCCATGAAGAAGCCTTGTCTATCCATCTTAGAGTCCCATCTGTATCCAGCCCAGAGCTTTAAATTCACAGGGATGCTCAGTGAACACTGACTGGTGTCCACCTCCTAAGAAATCTAACTCAGGGCAAATTTAGAGGGAGAGACTTCTCAGTTTAGTTCAAATAACTTAATGTAGGTTGGGTTGGCTTTGGTTGTTAAGAGTTGTGAATAAACAAAGAGACAGCAGGGCCCGCATAATGGGAAGTGGAGCCTCCTTACAGGATTGGGCTGCTGAGCATAGGGCATTTCTGACAAGTCACAATCGTGTGGCAGAATCCCCTGGGACCACAGCTGTATGCAAGGGAAGGGGTGTTTGTGGGATATCCAAGTGGGATTTCAGGTCTCTGCTTTGCATAGACCTAGCAACCTGCTAGGGCTGCTGGAAGAAATGAAAAGAACCTTTAAGTGTTAACTGCTGGATCCTAGGAGAGCAGGTTGACATCTCTAGGGAAAAAATAACGGTAACCTTGACCTCTGAAGAGTATGCCCACATCGACAAAGAGTTCACTCCGATGTTGAAGGCTCTGGCTTGAACTTGATGGGGAGGATTCTCTTGAATGTACCCTTGGGTGTTTGATGGTCGAGGACCTCTGACCCAGCTCTGGGTAGAAGAGGCCAGGAGGCCATAAGTAAATGAATATAGCTGGGGCTTTCCTTTTGGAGTCTTACAAAGAAGCTGTGAATACTGTGAGGAGACACACCTCTTCTGAGGGTGGTCAGAAGGCTGTGCAGTCTGTGCTCTGCCGCACTGAAGGAAGCGCATTCACGTAACGGACACTGCGGACAAATCTTAACAGCAAATGGCAGTCAGGTGTGCATCCCAACAAAATCAGGAAGTTATGACAGTTCCTGGTAGAGGAAGACACTGGGCATCTTGAGAAAGGGCATCTTTTGGTCTAAGCGGCTCAGGGGCACAGTATGGAGCAGTGCTGGCCACGGTCAGAGAACAGGGTGACGACATCCGTACTGGGCAGTGCCAATGACAACAGAAACCTGGGTGCTGTGTGGTTAATGGCCAACACCGCAGTGATGTATGGAGTCCACGTCACTGACCTTGGTGATGGCTAGGTTGGCAATCATGGCAAAAGCCCCAGCAAATCCCACTGAAGCAGAGAGGAGAATGGCACCAAAGAGAAGTACAGAAAGGCTTTATTGGTTGTGGTGATGTTGATAAGATACTGAAGTCCTGCCTGTGGAAGGACAGAGTGGGGACTGGAGTCAGATATTTCTGCCACACTGCAGCTGTGACCCGTTCCCTTAGGACTCTGTGTCTGGGGAGAACATACTGCAGTGGGGTTAGAAAAGCTGTTTTAAAGGCCATGTTCTTGAAATAATGTAAATTTACTATTGGTGGCCTTACCTGTTGCTCAAGGAGACTCACCCTTCATCATTAAGTGAATAATCTTTGTTCCTCCTCACCCAGAAGTTATCAGTTTCCCATGTGAAAAGCAGGTTGAACCCTAATCAGTGTCTGGAATTCTGAGCACCTGCTCTCATGACTTTAGATGCTTGGCTCACACTCAAAACTTGCTTTCTTTGTCCACAGGGTCTGATTATACAGGGGAGGTCCCCCTTCTCTGCAGTCATACCAGCCCCTCAGTGGACCTCAGCTATAGCCCCTCTGGAAGATGCCTGCCTATTTCTCCTTGAAGTGAATTATTATTGACATAAAACTTAGTCTATAAATAATGTTAGACAATACTGAATATACTCTAAACATTTGCTTAGAAATTATTCAACTGTTTTCATGTGATACTACAATTGTATTAACTTCTCACAGTTTAACTCATGATTATGGGCTGATTCAGAAGCCCTGCAAACCTCCCCCTATCTTTTTAAGATTAAAATATCTCCCTTATCAATTTTTCTTTTGATAAAATATTACACATTCACTGTAAAAAAAAAAGTTAAAAGATACAGATGGGCAAAAAGAAGAAAATTAAAAATACCACAGTTCCATTTTCAGAGTTAACCATTATTCACAACTTGATGTATACATTCTTCCAAATCTTCTATGTATGGACTCGTGAATGCTTGTATATAAAAAGCACTCACATACCTATAGAACACAAAGAAAGTTATGTCTAGATATTTCAGTAACTACATTATTAGTTTCTAATAGTTTAACTGTGTAGAATGTTTGCCTGTTTTTATTTCATAACCATCTGTTCCTAATTATGGTTGTGGCTATTAATTCATTTAGTTCTCTGAAGTTTTATATACATTTTAATTTAAAATCTCTTCAAGGTTGCATATTATCTCCAGTGTAAATCTTTTTGCTTTGGGAGTCTAAAGACTTTAGCGTTGTTGGTCTTCCTGGTAGACTCTGTAATTCTTGTCTGTGAAGACTCTGTAATTCTTGTCTATGAGCTCATCTTCCATGGGACTCATCTTTCCAAGGACATCTCTCCTGTGTTCTCTGGGCTATAGAGGGAGGATTCTCACAAGGGAGGTTTCAGTGTTGTCCTTTAGGGCATAGCACTGCTGGACCAAATCTTAGGCTAGTGGATCAGGACTGTTTCTACCCATAGCTGGGCTGATAGGTGTATTCAGTACAGCCTGTACTGTACTGAATGGTCCTGTTCACTGAAGGGCAGTATGGTCCTATCTCCTGACCTCGAGATTCTGCTACATCTGGGGCTCATGACTCACTGAAATCACAACCGCAGTCACCCAGTCTGAGTCCCCTGTGGGTCTTGCTCCTTCAGCTCTTATTTACATCTTTGTTCCTGACACTGAGCACGACCCTGTGGGACCTTCCCAGGGACAGACCACCCCCTTCCCCTGGGTCCCCTGCCTGTTGTTTGTAGAAAAGCTTTAGCCTCCTAGGCCTTGCTTGAGTTACAAAGAGCAATTTTAATTAGAGACATGAGAAAATACAGAAACAAATAAAAATAGTCAAGCAAGATGAAATGATAGTTTGGCCATAAAACAAAGTCAAGGACCTTTAGTTCCCCTTCAAGGGCTATAAATAATATCCTAAGCCATATCTTTGAATGTTTTTGCAAATACTAGAACACCCACCAGGAGGAAAAAGTTAACTACATGCTGACCATCATCACATGGACCCCACACCAGTTGGAGTCACAAAACTGATAATTGAGATTCCCAAAGCATCACCATCAATCAGAGAATTGTGCCTGGGCTGATCATACATCCTACAGCCCTACTCTTCATAATGTCTTTATAAACCCTTCCCTGGAAGGGATTGGGGAGTTTGGGTCTTTTGAACATGAGCTACCGGTTCTCCTTGCTTGGTGCCCTATAATAAAAGCTGTACTTTCTTTCACCACAACCTGCTGTCAGTAGATTGCCTTTGCTATGTGTCAGATGAGCACATCCAGATTCCATTTGGTAATATTCCTACTCTGTCCTTAAAGATTTGCCTTGCTTGCTTGGAGCTTGGACACATTTTAAAATGGTGTTTTTGTATTTTAAAATCAAGCTTTTCTATGTATTTGCAGTAGGAAGTTAGGGCTGTAGGGGACTAGTGCTCATCAATTTGACCTTAAATTCAATACCAATTATCCCTGTGTTGGATGGTTTTGCTTGTCTTCCATAGAGCAACATGTTCTTAATTGCTTTAGTTGCTTTGTCATTTTCCTCCATGTTCACTGTAATTATCTCAAGCTTTCCCTCTGAGCCAGAAAATTTGTTAGCTTCTTTGATGTTTCTAACTTATCTAATAGATCTATAAATTTCTTGTTTTTGTCCTTAATTTTTTGCCTTCACTCTCAATTGCCTTTTTATTTAGTTGATTTATCCACTCATCCTTGGGCTCTTTTTTATGGTTTCAAAAACATACCAAATATGCTTATACACTAAATGGATATAATTTATTAAGTGTTGAATTAATGTAATTAACTATTAAATATAATTAAATATTCATATTGGTTCTATAGTATGAAGCACCCAGGAGGTTTCTTCTATAACTGGGACAATGATTACCTCTAGACTTGCTTTGTTTATCTTTTCATATTCTGTTTCTTATTTTTTCTCTCTTCCCCTCCTCTGCCTTCTTTTTGTTCCTTAAAAACATCTAGCATGTTGGCTTAGCTTCCCTAATATTTCTTTTAATTTTGCATGAGTAAGTCTGGCCAGACCATGCAATGCTCTGAAAGTGTGAGGGCCCTCATGACACCTTTCTACCTACCTGTCATTCCTTTGACCCTAGAGTTTGGAGGATGAGAGTACTTCCTGCTTCACTGAGGTCTGAGTGTTACAGCGACAGGTGGATGACAGATTTGGGCTCGGCTCTCTTTCCTGAAATGCGCTCAGTGCCCCACACCAGGGTTCTCTTCACTTAGCAGGGATGTGGCCTCTTCCTGGGGCTTTGGCTCATTCCTGGAAGGGAGCACAGAGCCATAAAAAAAAAGCCAAGTGCAGCTGCTCCTCCAGCTCCTGTTGGCCTCCCTGATGGGTTTTTCGCTGGGATTTCTCCTCAACTTTCCCCAGGCTGCCTGTTCACCCTCTCAGCCCTCTCTGTGCTAAATCATGAGGTGCTGGTGATACTCCTTGGGGTCTTATTCTCTAAGCTCCTCTTCTCATTCAGTGCCAGGGGTGTGGAGGGAGAGTGGCAACTAACATTCCATTCTAGAATTCTCTGTTTCATTTCTCTTGACACATTTTCAGTCTTATAAGGTTGTACTATTTTCCATATTTGATTGACTCTGACTAATGTTTGGCTTCCCCCACCCCCAAAATTATTTTTCAATCACTTAAAAATGAGTGAAATAGAAGGAGGTTGTGCGATCTGGCATCACTTGTACACCCTTACCCGAAGTCTAAGCAGATGCAGCTGTCGAGAATGCCACACAGGATCCCAGGAACTCCTGGGTTATTGCTACCGTCGGAGACTTGATTCATGCTCCTCAGACAGCAGACTCTCTCAGTCTTTCTCTCAGGCCCTTTGACCCCTGCTTTCTTCATCTGTGAAGTGAGTGTGTTGTATTACGCTGTTCACCTTTCATTAAATTTCACTGTATCCAAAATGAAATTATACTTCCTTCCTACATCCAAAACGTCAAGTTTCCTTCTCCAGGATTTCTGAGAGTTTCCTGAGGCACAGCCTGGCGTGAGCTCCACAAAACCTTTCTCATCCAGCCTTCTCACCTTGCTGCCTTGATTCTGCCTCTGTGCTCATGAGACTGGTCTCTTGGTGACTCTGCCAGGCCCAGGGGAGAGGACACGGCCCTGCTCTCAGCCCTACAGCTTCTCTGACAACAGGCTCCTGAGAGTACTTTCCATCCGCCTTAGAAGAGGAGTGTCTGGTACCCACAAGGGCCTACCAACAGCAGTCTCCAAGCCCACTTACCAACCAAAGAGGAGGGGAAATCCTTTCCTCCCCTAGCCTAAGGCATCCTCCCTGGCCTCCATGGGATGAACGACTGTGAGAACACACTTTAAGGTAAGTGCAGTATCCCCATGCCCCACCCCCTCCCGCCACATAGGTAAAGGTGTGGCCTGATCTCCTCGGCCCAGAGAAGATGACCATAATAGTCTCCAGTCTGAAGGTCCTGGTCCCAGCCACAGGCCAGTCCAAGAAGCAGCAGTCTCTGTCCAGTGCACTGCCACAGCCTTTTCTCTCTCATGGGCTGTGGAGAGGGTCAGTCTGCCATCCTATGGCCACCTCATCTCCCACAGACCCTTCTTGAACAATTCAATAGCTACTTCTCCAAGGAACCAGCAATTATTTTCAGCCACAGAGCAGTCTACACTTGTGTTTAAGGAAAGAGGGAAACTAAAACATGCATCTGATTTGTCTGGGCCAGTTCTGCTCCTATGCTCAATGTGTGTTCCCAAGGAGGACCTATCACTTGGATCAGAGCATCCTATCTGGGTTTCCTCCAGAACAACCGTGGCTGCTTGCCTCATATCTGGTTGACTGCAAGTGCTGTTTGACGTGATTAAAACTAGACAACACCAAGAGTGAACCCTAAAGTAAACTATGGACTTTGGGTAATTACAATAGATCTGTGGAGGTCTGTTATTTGTGACAAACATACCCTTCTGGTGGGGGATGTTGATGGGAAGGCCATGCATGTATGGGGGCAGGGCATATATGGCAAATCTCTGTATCTGCCCCTCAATTTTGCTGTGAACCTAAAACTGCTCTTAATAAATGCCTTAATAAAAAAATATTGTTTTTGTTTTTCAGCATCCTGGTGTCTGGCTTACAGGAAAAAGTTTCAGAGGTCATGCCTGAGATAAGGCTGCCTTCTGGAAGCCTCTCTGCAGACAGGCACAACTCCCTCGGACCCCCACTTGTTATTGGATAGCAAGTCTCAGAACTCCAGCTTGGTCCTTCCTGCCTAGCTTCTGTGAGCAGTCTGACAAGACTGCCCCTTTTCTCATCCACCTGGGGTCTGTGCTGTAGAACATTCCAACCACTTCAAGAAAGGCAGGAGCAGTGGATATTTCAAGGCCAATTAAAGCTCCAGCTCCACTTCACTCCCCGCTATTTGTTAGCACCTCTATATGATTTTCACCTGCTGGGACAGGAGTGGAGGGAGGGGTTCGCTGGGAGGATCATTTCCAGTTACTACCTTGGAGAGGCTGCTGCGGCTGTCCTGACCTCTGTGCTGGGCAAATACATGAACCATGTCTTAGTGCAATGACCAAGTGAGGGCTTCAGGCACCCCTGGGGCCCTGGGTCTGCAATCAAGCGCCTCACAGAATGAGGAATGACTTTAGGATCCTCTGTGGAGATGGATTGAAAACTTTCTTCATAGCCAGAAAAACTGCTCTTCCAGAGGGAGACTGGAAACCATCTTTGCACTTGAACCCCTCATTGTTCCTGCCTTTCTTGAGTGGTTAGAATGTTCCGCAGCACAGACCTCAGGTGGGTGAGAAAAGGGGCAGTCCCATCAGACTTAGGGCTCCCCGAAGTCTAGCAAGAGGACTGAGCTGGAGCTTCGAGTCTTATTCTCTAACAAAGGGTGGGGGTCTGGGGGAGTTGTGCCTATCTGTGGCAAAGCCTCCAGGAGTCAGCCTTATCTAAGGCACAGCCTCTGAAACACTTTCCTGTGAGCGAGGCACCCGTGTGCTTACTTTTTTAACAAACATCATGACCTTTACTTAACACAGGGCTGGGGAAAAGCCAGGACAAGTGTTCCCACTTTGAAGAGCCTCATAAATGTTGTGGCATCTTCCAACATGGGGATGAGGAGCCCCCTGTCACCTGAGTCAATTTTCTAGATGTGGTGGTGGGAAAGGACTGGTGGCGGGCATGGGTGGGATGGGGAGGAGGCAGCCAGCTGGTATCATGGAAAAAACCCTGGATCTGAGTCTCGCTCAGAGGCTGGATGGGCTTCCAAGGTGGCGTACTGGTGAAGAATCCGCTTGCAATGCAGGAGACTTGGGAGATGCGGGTTTGATCCCTGGGTCGGGAAGATCCTCTGGAGGATGAACTGGCAACTCACTCTGAGGAGGAGCCTGGCGGGTTACAGTCCTTGGGGTTGTAGAGAGTCGGACACGACTGAGCACCCATGCACGCACAGAGCTGGCTAACCTAACCACGCAGACTGCAGCTGCTGGCAGTCCCACCTCGGGGCAGGCTCTTTTCTCAGCTGTGCTGTGGGAGATGAAGGCGGAGTGATCCACGCCTGGTATTTCTCACCCAGAATGTATAAGCTCACGGATGTGAGAACCCTTGAAAAAGCCAATGGCTACTGATTCAACAGTAGCAGCACAAGAGGATACATCCTGGACTTGGTGTTTAAAGTCCCACGTTGGATCTGAGCTACTTCTTGGTCATGTAAATTTAGGCCAGGTATTTCATGTCTCCAACCCTCAGTTTCCTGACCTGTCAGATACAAACACCCTGGATCTAACTCCCTTGAGAGGTGGATTAAATGAGCTGGGAATGCTCAGGAAGTGCTGTTATTTGATGCTGTCAAAGGTCAAGGCCTCTTATTGGGGAATAGGGAGCAGGACACATGTGACCTCTACAAGCCCGTTCTCTCTCAAGGGAGGAGAGCACAGGCCGGCCGGCGGCTGTGGTTCTCTGGACCAAAGGCTTGTTTCCTGTGGGGGCTTTTCTGCCTGGGCACAGTTTTGGTTTCCCCTCTTAATCTTGGTCCAAGGCCGGAAGTGTGGGGGTGCGCAGGTTTCTTAAGCTGGGACCTCTGCAGAGCAGGCTCTGCTCACTGGTATTCTTGCCATCACTTCTCCCTGGTTCGTGGAACAGAAAGGAGAGCCTGGTTACACATTTCACTGGTTTCTCTGTTTTCTTTTTATGACTCATTTTGGTGAATATTTCAAGTAAACACTTTCGGGGAAGATACTGGCAGCTCAGCTGGTAAAGAATCCGCCTGCAATGAGGGAGACCCGAGTTTGATTCCTGGGTTGGGAAGAGCCCCTGGAGAAGGGATAGGCTACCCACTCCAGTATTCTTGGGCTTCCCTGGTGGCACAGATGGTAAAGACTCCTCCTGCAGTGTGGGAAACCTGGCTTCGATCCCTGGGTTGGGAAGATGCCCTGGAGGAGAGTGTGGCAACCCACTCCAGTATTCTTGCCTGGAGAATCCCCATGGACAGAGGAGCCTGGCAGGTTGTCCATGGGTTGCAAAGAGTCAGACACGACTGAGTGACTAAGCACAGCACTCCTTGGCTTAGTTTTCTGCTCCCCCATCTTTGCACTAGGCAATAAGTCTTCCTTCTGTGTCCAGCCTGCTGTCCTTGAGGAAGAGGCCAGGGTACCCGAGACCACCAATTGCCTGGGCTGCCTTCAGCCAGGAACTGAGAGGGTTTGGGCATTTCTATAATATGGAATTCATTCCGTGTCCTTCATGAAGAGTGAAAACCATTTGCCTCCCTTCTGTCTTTCCTTGCAGGCAGCTGGCACTGGCTGAAATTTCTCTGTCAGTGACCCACTCCTCTGTGTTTGGGTCTCATGTTGAATGCAGACATCCTGGGAGTTGCCACAGTCTTCAGGAGTGATACTTCCTATTTACAGAAAGTCAAGGCCCAGCCTGGGAGGACTTTGTAACTTCCCCAGATTTGTATTTTTACCATCTCATGTTTCCTATAATCATTAGCTGTGAAACTCATATAACAAAAATGAACCGAGCACTTCTGGTGAACATGTGGAGATTTGAAGAGAGTGGGCACTCAGAGAGGGCCCTATAACTTGCCCTGTGCATCTCTTCCATCTGGCTGTTCCTGAATTATATCCTCTTAAAATAAACCTATAATCTAAGTGAGTAAATGGAGAAGGAAATGGCAACCCACTCCAGTGTTCTTGCCTGAAGAATCCCAGGGGCGGGGGAGCCTGGTGGGCTGCCGTCTATGGGGTCGCACAGAGTCGGACACAACTGAAGCGACTTAGTAGTAGTAGTTAGTAGTGAGTAAATGGATTTCCTGAGTTCTGTGAATCACTCTAGCAAATTAATCAAACCCAAAGAGGGGTTTCAATTAACCTCTAATCTAGAGCCAGTTGGTCAGAAGCACAGGTGACAGTCTGGGCTCACATTTGGCATCTGAAGTTGAGGGGGGATGAGGCAGTCTTGTGGGGCTGAGTCCTTAACCTCTAGAATCTGACACTGTCTTCAGGTAGATAGTGTCAGAAGTGAGTTGAATTGTAGGACACCCAGCGGGTGTCAGAAAATTGCTTGTTGGTGCGGGGAAAAGCCCCACCATCCACTGCAGCAAAGCTGGGTTGGTCCAGCTCTTTCGTTAGCAGGCTGGTTAGGAATCAGCCACAATGTCCCTATAGCCATCCCAGACTGCCATGCAGCTGGTGGGCAGTAACCCTCTCCTGACTGGCCTTGGACTCAGGCCACCTGTTCCTACCACATTTACTAGTTGTCTCCTCACTCCTGCAGCTATTTGGGGGGTATAGGAGCTTGGCCATTTTAAACAAAGGAGGTAAACGTATTCATCAACTGCTGTGAGTTCTGTGTTGTATTCTCAAGCTCACAGGAATCTCTGTAGATGTAGGTGGAATGCAGTCCCCAGTCAACAGAAGCAGGAACTGCGATTGGAGGGGTGGTGACTGTGCTGATTGTCCCTCAGCTGGTGCTGGCCACACTCCAGAGCTCATGTGATTTGCCTTGAGAGATGTCTTCAGAGAAAGGGACCAAAGCCTTGTGGTTCATATGAGCTGGAAGGACTTTATGAAGTCCTTTTCCATGGAATGAAGTCCATTTCCTCCTCTGAAAAATGGGGATCCTGCTAATACCTTTCTCATAGGGTCATTGTAAGGATTCAATGAGTTAATTCAGGTGAAGCGTTTTGAACAGGGCCTGGCACTAGAAAGCGCTGAGTAAATGTTGTTAATTATTGCTCATATCATCACTACTGTCTGGCATACCTCCTTCACTTCACAGGTGGAAGGGGAGGTTCAGGATTAGGAACATGCCCAAGGTCACACAGCTACAGACTATGGCACAGTCAGCTCCGAACAGCCAACCCTGTGCCAGGTTTCCCACGCTAAATGGCCACATGACAAAACCATAGGAGAGACCATGCGGCAGTGTGGGTTACAAATGAGTGATGTAGACTTTCAAACGTCCTATCAATCAGCAAAGGCATGTGTTCCCAATATTTTCATTAAACAGACTTTGGTTTTCAGAGCAGTTTTAGATTTATAGAGTTTTTGTCAACACCACACAGAGAGTTCCCATATGAAACTCCCATATGAAAAAGGAAAAAAGTTTCCCTTTTTACTAACATCTTACCTTAGTATGACACATTTGTCCCAATTAACAAATCAATGTTGACACACTACTATTAACTACAGTTCATACTTTATTCCGGAGAAGGCGATGGCACCCTACTCCAGTACTCTTGCCTGGAAATTCCCATGGATGGAGGAGCCTGGTGGGCTGCAGTCCATGGGGTCGCGAACAGTCGGACACGACTGAGCAACTTCCCTTTCACTTTTCACTTTCATGCATTGGAGAAGGAAATGGCAACCCACTCTAGTGTTCTTGCCTGGAGGATCCCAGGGACAGGGGAGCCTGGTGGGCTGCTGTCTATGGGGTCGCACAGAGTCTGACACAACTGAAGTGACTTAGCAGCAGCAGCATACTTTATTCATAGTTCCTTGATTTTTACCAAATTTCCTTTTTCTGTTCTGCGGTCTCATCTGGACACCACATTACATTTAGTTGTTGTGTCTCCTTGGGCTTCTCTTGACTGTGCCAGCTTCTCGAAATTTGTTTTAGATGACCTTGGCAGTTACAAGGAGTACTGGGCAGGTATTTTGTAGACTGCTTCTGTTCCTCAACTGGGATTTATCTGAGTTTTTTCTCATTGAAAACTGGTGTTTAGGATTCTGGGGAGAAGAACACAGAGGTAAAGCATTACCTCATCACATCAGGTCGAGGGTATATCCATCAACGTGACTTATCACTGTTGGTGCTGACCTTGGGTTGACCTCTGCTTGAGGTAATGCTGGGCAGGTTTTTCCACTGTGAAATTATCTTCACTCTCTTCCATACTGTATTCTTTGGAAGGAAATCACTATTTGCAGCCCTTTAGAGAGCCCACTCCAGTGTTCTTGCCAGGAGAATCCCAGGGACGGGGGAGCCTGGTGGGCTGCCGTCCATGGGGTCGCACAGAGTCGGACATGACTGAAGCAACTTAGCAGAGCAGAGAGCCCTTTAGAGACTCTTTAAGGAGTTATGTTCCCCTCCAGGGTGAAGTATCTGCATAAATTATTTGAAATTCTCTGGCATGGAGAGATTTTTCAGTATTTGTATTTTTAAATATACATGTAATGTTACAGTTAGCTAATATTTTAAGGTACAATTTAAGATATATATATATGTACAATTTATGGTATAACATGTATAATTAGGAAGAAATTTATTCTTACACCGAATGTAATCAATCTATCAAAGTCTTCTTCTTGATAATATATATTATTTGTAGCTACGGTCTGGTCAGATCTGACAAGAGCATCATGCTTTTAACACTTATGAGAGCTGGATTTGATCAAGTGTTTATTCTGTGCCAGTACTGTTCCCAGCACATCATTTTCTGTATTAACTCAGTCTCCCTGAAGTGAGAACTAGTATCATGTCCGTTTTACGGATAAGGCAACAGAGGCCCAGGCAGTTGGATAACAGGCTCATGTGGCTAGAGGCAGAGCTGGGGGGAACCCTGGCAGTTTGGCTCCAGAGCCCCTTTTGTGGGCTCCACCTGTGCGTGCCTTGCCTGGCCAAGCCTCAGTGCCAGAAACACACTGTTATTCATTCTCCTCAAGGGAAACCAAGTTGCCATCCCCGTAGGAGGTAAGGCTGTGCCGAGGGTGCAGACCAGTGGTAGGGCTGGCCTTGAGCTTCCTCGAGGCCCCCGGCCATTTCCAGGTCTGAGCTAGGCACAGGGCCATCTGAGCTGTTTGAATCTGGCCATTGAGCAGAGGCTCCACGGCCTCAGTTTTATCACGGAAGTCAGCGCCCTCCTCAGAGTGCTGCTGGAGCAAGAGAGGAGTGTCCACCAAGCTTTCAGCCCCAAAGCTCCCAGAGCTTCTGCTGCGGGACTCAGCTCCCTGCTAGGGGCCCCAGCGCAGCCAAGAGGTCATGAAACGAAAAGTCAGTTAAAAGCAACTTGGCTTTCACTTGCGTTTCTCCTATACGGCTAAATGAAATGAGAGACTCCCAGAGCTTCTCTCACTTCCCCCAGCCCTGCCCCTGCTGCTCTCCCTGCAGGTGTCCCTGCCCTCTTCCTGGCTCTCGTTTCCTTCCTTCCCTGGATTTGTCTGTTAAGAATGGCTGGCAGAGCCGGGCTCCTTCCCTTGGAGGATGGGGTCCAGAGGAGACGGAGGGGTATGGAGTCCCTTTCCTGGGGATGGGAAAGGCTGGGAGCCCGTCAGCCTTGTGTTCCCTCACACTGCCTGGCCCTTGCTTGGTAGGGGACAAGGTGCCTGTGTTCGTTTCCTAGCACTGCTCTAACAAAGTACCACAAGCTTTGGGCACCTCAAAACAGCAGAAATGGATTCCCTCACAGTTCTGGAGGCTACGTGTCAGAAATCAAGGTGTTGACAGGGCCACGTTCTGAAGGCGTAGGGGAGGACCCTCCGCACCTTCTCACGGTTGCTGGCAGTCTCTGGCATTTCTTGGCTTGTAGATTCATCACTGGTATCCCAGACTCCGTCATCGCGTGTCTTCTACCATGTGTCTTTGTGCTCAGACTTCCCTCTTCCTGTAAGGACACCAGTCACTGAATTAGGGTCCACCCTGATCCAGTATGATCTCATCTTAACTTGATTACATCGCCAAAGATGCTGTTTCTAAATAGGTTCTTGTCCACAGGTTCAGAGGCTGGGGCGTATCTTTGGAGGGAAGACAATTCAACCCAGCTCATAACAGTGCCTTATTGTTCAGAATTATTCCGAGCTAGCCCATTCCTGTCCCCAGACCTGGTTCCCTCAGGCCTTTAAATTGTTTCTGTCTCTGTTCAGGCAAACCAGAGTCCCCTGCCGCCCTACAGCAGAACCTTCTTCTGGCTTCATGCCCTCAGCACCGCACTGAAGAGAGATGGACCAAGCAGGTGCTTGCCTGATGCTGTGAGGGAAGGACTGGAAGTACAGCTAGCGGGGAGTACATTGTCTGGAACTTACGATTTTTCAACCACTTTTTAAAATGGTAATATGTTGACATAATGTTTTCCTAAGACTATGAGTAAAAATTATTTCTCCTGTGAAGAATCAGTATGAAATATAATATTAATAGTTATATCAGTGGGGAAAAGAGTAATTATTCAATAACTGAAGCTAGAAAAACATTCACATGGATAAAACTGCAACAGGATATCCACCTAACACCACATACATGAAATCAACACTAAATGGATCAAGGATAACATCAAAGCATGTCTTCATAAGTTCATCTTGGAAGAAAACATAAAGGACTATTTTTTTTGCACTAGAGAAAGGAGTAATTTCTTTCACTTCAGTTCAGTTCAGTTGCTCAGTCGTGTCTGACTCTTTGCGACCCCACGAATTGAAGCACGCCAGGCCTCTCTGCCATCACCAACTCCCAGAGTTCACTCAAACTCACATCCATCGATTTGGTGATGCCATCCAGCCATCTCATCCTCTGTCGTCCCCTTCTCCTCCTGCCCCCAATCCCTCCCAGCATCAGGGTCTTTTCCAATGAGTCAACCCTTCACATGAGGTGGCCAAAGTACTGGAGTTTCACCTTTAGCATCATTCCTTCCAAAGAACACCCAGGACTGATCTCCTTTAGAATGGACTGGTTGGATCTCCTTGCAGTCCAAGGGACTCTCAAGAGTCTTCTCCAACACCACAGTTCAAAAGCATCAATTCTTCAGCGCTCAGCCTTCTTCACAGTCCAACTCTCATAAAGTGCAAAAAAGCACCAGCCAAAAAGAGGAAAGATTGGTAAATTTGATCTGGTTAAATATATTATAAAGTTGAATATTCATTCTCTGTGAGTCAATGTGTACATCAGGATACACGTAAAAGAATATTCTTAATAGGTCCTTGCTGCTGCTGTTGCTAAGTCGCTTCAGTCGTGTCTGACTCTGTGCGACCCCATAGATGGCAGCCCACCAGGCTCCCCCGTCCCTGAGATTCTCCAGGCAAGAACACTGGAGTGGGTTGCCATTTCCTTCTCCAATGCATGAAAGTGAAAAGTGAAAGGGAAGACGCTCAGTCGTGTCCGACTCTTAGTGACCCCATGGACTGCAGCCCACCAGGCTCCTCCATCCATGGGATTTTCCAGGCCTTACATAATAATAAAAAACAAACCCAGAAATATCTTAGAATGCCCACTGACAGGTAAATGGATAAATAAACTGATACTTGCACAGTGGGATATTATACAAGATTAAATTTTATTTTGGGGGTCTAAAGACTTTAGTGTTGTTGGTCTTCCTTGTAGGTTTTGTAATTCTTTTCTATGAACTTATCTTCCACAGAAAACATGTTTCTAAGGACAAATTCCCTCCATCCTCTGGGTTGTGGAGGGGGAATTCCCGCAAGAGAGGTTTCAGTGTTGAGCTTCAGAATGTTGCACTACTAGACCAAACCTTACGCTCGTGTGTCAGGACTGTTGACTCTGTTTCTACCTGTAGCTGGGCAGATGTGTCAATAAAACTTCTGCCTGGTCCTCTTCATTGAAGGGCAGCATGGTCCTGCCTCCTGACCTCATGATTCCATCTTGGCCTCATGATTCATGGAAACCACAACCCAAAAGAGAAACATATAGGTAAAGTAACTTACTGTTAATATTATATATCTTGGGTTGAGACATGTTTACAGATGTTCAAATATGTATAGCTTTGAAATGAATTAATAAATTAAGATTTTAAAAAGCCTTTTCTCATGCTAAAAAGAAAAAGGGTAGTATCTGCCAATGATCGAGTGGTCAGATTCTATGACACCAAGAAAAATTAATGAAAGGGAAGCTTTTTAAAAATGTGCTCTATTGGGACTTCCCTGATGGTCCACTGGTAAGACACCAAGCTCCCAAGGCAGGGGACCTGGGTTTGATCCCTGATCAGGGAACTAGAATTCCACATGCTGCAAAGAAGACCTGGCAGAACCAAATAAGTAAAAAGAAATAAATACTTGAAAAAAAATGTGCTCTATCACCCACCAGCCAGTGGTGTCAGCTCCATCCCTGGCTCAGCCCTCCCTCAGATAGCTCCCATCACAACATAACCCGGCTGTGCTTCCTCCTGCTCTTGGGCAGTGCCATCTGGGAGTCCATATTTGGTTGAGCTGCAGAGGGAGGGTGTTTCTGTGGCCTGGGGCCTGGAGCACACCTGGTGTGAGGGGGAGGAGCTCCCCCTCCTTCCAGAGAAATCAGCTGGGCAGCAACTTCACTGCACACAGTGGCAGAGACAGAGAAGATGTCACACCATTGTTACTAAGGTGGCCCTCCTTTTCAATTAAAAGATTAGTGATGGG
Source organism: Oryx dammah (assembly GCF_014754425.2). Classification (NCBI taxonomy): domain Eukaryota; kingdom Metazoa; phylum Chordata; class Mammalia; order Artiodactyla; family Bovidae; genus Oryx; species Oryx dammah. The sequence goes on from NW_024070209.1 coordinate 59,996,280, forward strand.
CCGGCAGAGAAGCACTTGCAGGGTACTTCATCATTTCTTCTCGCTCTAATATATGTAAGACTTTCCTGTGGCACACATACCCCTGAACGAGGGTAGAGGTGACAGGAAGGAAGGAGGCCCCCTGAGTATTGTGATTACAGGGGTACCTGCAACTGCAACCACACTCACACACGGAGAGTCCACAGAAGGAGGGTGGGGAGCAGGTGGTTAAGAGACAAGAGAACAGAGAGAGGTTATTTGTATCTCCAAATTTGGCCCCAGACTGTGAGATTTGCAAGTGACTCTGGGAGCCTATTTTCTCCCACCCTATTCTCCTCCCAGGCCTAATTTACTTAACAAAATGAATGATGATGGTTCTTTAGAGTTTACAAAATACTCTGGGTAACATCATCACATTTGATCCTCCTAAAATGAAGTCCTGTGAGGTGGTTGTGATTGTGACCTTTATTTTACAAGTGAGGAAACTGAGGCTCAGAGTGGCTCAGTGACTGGTCAAAGTCACAGACTCAGTGGCAGAGCGGAGAGTAAGACTTTGACTCCCTGAGTAGCATTCTTACACCATGCTGTGGTTTTATCACTAAGATCTTGGCAGTTGCCAGAGAGGGTGCTAGAAAAGCAGGGAACAACCACCTACCCCTTGGGCTGGCATCTGGCCCTTTCCCACTGGGCAGAGTAGGAGCGAAGGAACAGGGGTGGCATCCTAGCCTCCTCCCCAGCTGCGGGGAAGTGGTGGCTCTGAAAGGAAATACCCGGAGTTGCCTTCTGAGCCTAGGTGGGGGCTGAGGGAGCTGCGTCCTTGAGCAGCAGAGCTCTATTCCCTTGGTGTCTGTACCTTCTGCACAGTAACCCATGGTGCCTCTGAGTATACTGTTTTCTCTGGTAAGTCCAGGAAAGGAGCGCTCAGGAATTGTTTCACTGTCGTTTAAAACAATTGTTTAAAAGAACTGCTTCAAAGTTTAGTGTTCTGGTTTTTGTCAGGTAGGCTCACTGTAAAAACAATTTGGGAAATTACAATCAAATTAAAAGGAGAACAAGAGTCACAACCCCCAGAGATAATCACTAGTCCACCAGGAACTTAGCCCCTGGCTGGGAATCTAGCCAAACACAGCTTTTTCTTACCTCCCTTCCAGGCCCCACATAAATTCTAACAGAAAACGTTCTGTTTTTACTTAGGATGTAGAAAGCTGTAAGAGAATAAAGAACGTAGCCCCTACCCAAACAATGAGGAAAAAGTCTGCACATCATAAGTCTTCCTGAATCTACCAGAAAGAACCAAGGTCACAAGGCAACCAAAACGAGCTGAATGCCAATGAATGCCTCTGATAAGTACACCACATAGCTGAGGACAGAAACAGTGAACTTGAATATACACCAGTAGAAATTATCGAAAATGAAACACAGAATAAAGAGTGAAAACCAGAGTACTGAAGAGTCATAGGGGACATTTCTAGTGGTCCAATGGTTAAGATTTCGAGCTCCCAATGCAAGGAGTGTGGGTTAGATCCCTGGTCAGGAAACTAAGGTCCCGCATGCTGCAGCCAAGAAAATTAAAAAATAAAATGCTAAAAAGGGCTGTTTGTTTAAAAAAAAAAAAAAGAGAGAGAGAGTTGTGAGACACTATCAAAGGGTCTAAAATGCAACTGACTGGAATCCAGAGGAAGAGATGGTGGTATCTGGCTCTGTGTTGGGTGAAGCTAAATAGGAAGCAGACTCCTCCTTACCTGTGAGGCTGGGTGAGCACTGGGCTTTGCGGAAGAAAAGAACAGGGAGAGAAAATCTACCTTTAGTGTCAGAGCCTGTTGCCTGGACAGGGGACGACCTCTCGATAGAGGTAGTGGAGACTGCAAGTGTGCTACACCTAAGGAATCCTAGCCAGGTGGACCTGAGCCCTAAAGGTGACTAGAGCCATGTAAGCAAATAAGAATAATACACTCAGAGAGACCCAGCAACCAGGAAAATGAAATCTAGGAGAGGACTCAGAATAAATGGCTCTGAGCCAAGTATAACTGCTGAAGGATACATGCAATGTTTGAACAAAAATTAACCTTCACCAGTATTAGTAGGCTTTTGCTGGGTGATGCTGTGATAACAACCAACCCCAGAAATGCCATGGCTTAGGAAAAGAAAGGTTTGCTTCTCAGTTATAATACCTCTCCTTTGTGAGCTGGCTCTGACTCTGCCTATACCTTTTTCATTTTGGAGTCAAGGTAAAGGAATAGCCCCTACCTGGAATGTCCCAGCTTATGGAGGAGGGAAATGAGATGACAGAACCATGTGAAATCTCTAAAAATTTCTTTTCAGAAGTGGCCTGTGCGTCTTCTACTCACATTTCGTTGGCTGAAGCAAGTTGTCTTCCAAACACGCTGTCAATGGAGTAGAAAATAATGAACATCTCACAGAAGAGGGAAAATGGTTGGGAACTGTGAAAAGATCTAGCTCAGAGCATTTTAAGACTTAAGAGGCATCAGTGCTTTTTTTTTCTGGAACTAAGATGGTGATTTTATAATAAAAACTCAGTAGATTAATTTGAAACTTGCATGGGCAAGATGGAAAAACTGTGTGTTGGCTACTGTTGTTTTTTGACCCATAGTACAGCTGAGGAAATTGAGGCCCAGAAGGGTTAAGGAATTATCCCAAGGTCACTCAGCTGTGGCAGAGCTGGTATTCAGTCCCAGGTAGTCTGGCTTCAGTGACTGTGCTGTTAGGGACGGTTCTTAATCATATTTGCTGCTTCTTAACAGACATGCTATTCTGCCAGGATAAACAAGTAGGGGGACAGATCCAAGATACCTAATATGAGAAAAAGAAATTTAAGAGGGAGGAAAGGAATTGTTGGAGGAGGTGTAGGAATTAAACAAATGATATAGGAAAATGCCTCTGAGTTTAAGAAAGATTTGCAATTTAAAAGAGCTCAGTGACCACTATGGAGAACAGTGTGGAGATTTCTTAAAAAACTGGAAATAGAACTGCCATATGACCCAGCAATCCCACTGCTGGGCATACACACCAAGGAAACTAGAATTGAAAGAGACACGTGTACCCCAATGTTCATCACAGCACTGTTTACAATAGCCAGGACATGGAAGCCACTTAGATGTCCATCGGCAGACGAATGGATAAGAAAGCTGTGGTATGTATACACAATGGAATATTACTCAGCCATTAAAAAGAATGCACTTGAATCAATTCTAATGAGGTGGATGAAACTGGAGCCTATTATACAGAGTGAAGTAAGTCAGAAAGAAAAACACCAATACAGTATATTAATGCATATATATGAAATTTAGAAAGATGATAACAATGACCCTATATGTGAGACAGCAAAAGAGACACAGATGTAAAGAACAGACTTAGATTCTGTGGGAGAAGGTGAGGGTGGGATGATTTGAGAGAATAGCATTGAAACATGTATATTATCATATGTGAAACAGCTCGCCAGCCCAGGTTTGATGAATGAGACAGGGTGCTCAGGACTGGTGCACTGGGATGACCCTGAGGGATGGGATGGGGAGGGAGGTGGGAAAAGGGTTCAGGATGGGGAACACATGTACATCCATGGCTGATTCATGTGAATGTATGGCAAAAACCACTACAATATTGTAAAGTAATTAGCCTCCAATTAAAATAAATGAATTAGAAAAAACTAAAAATAAATAAAAGGAAAGGGCTCAGTGAACTCCAGGCTGGGATTGAGGGAAAAAGCACACATGTAGTAATAGCCTGTAAAATTCCTCAGCTCTCAGGATAAAAAGAAATCTCTATAAGCTTCCAGAAAGAAAGAATAAATCACTTATAATAAAGAATCAGACTGTCATCAAGTTTTTCATCTGCCACGCTGAACATCAGAAGACTATTAGTAACATCTAATGAAAGAAGAGGACCTTGACCTAAGAATTCTGTAACCTCACCTGGCAGTCTTTCCTGTTAGGGTGGATATGGTGGGCTGCAGAGAGTATATCACCCACATGCATCATTTAAGCAGTTTATTGAAATGAAGAGCCCTGTTTGAAGCAACAAATGAATCGAAGCAAACACCTCAGTACAGGGGAAGATGAAGAAGAGAGGGATCAGTAACAGTGAGAAATAAGCCTACTGTGCTTTTGTGTGTACTCAGTCGCAAGAAAGAAAGAAAGAAAGTGAAGTCACTCAGTCATGTCTGACTCTTTCTGACCCCATGGACTGTAGCATACCATGCTCCTCCATCCATGGAATTTTTTGGCAAGAGTACTGGAGTAGGTTACCATTTCCTTCTCCGGAGGATCTTCCCAACCCAGGGATCAAACCCACAGCTCCCGTGTCTCCTGCATTGGCGGGCAGATTCTTTACTACTATGCCACTTGGCAAGTCTATGCCTTTGTATACCTAAATCTAAGTGAATAATGATAGAGCGACTAGTAATTTATCCTCTAAGCTTGGATTTATAATTATGGTGAGAGATTTAAGAACATTTCTTTATACTAAGAATCAAGCAGGCCAAAAATAAATAAATAAAATCCTAGAGGAATAGAAGATTTTATTAACAAACTCAATTACAGTAATGTAACTAGGCAACCTGTGAATAGAGAGAGTGAGTGAGAATGAAACCAGCTCTTGGTGGGTGGGATGGGAAGGACCATTTCAGGCATACCAAATGCCCCTCTGAGAACACTTCTCCCGTCTGCTCACTGATCTTTAAATCAAGATGAGAAATGAGTGCTTTGCTTTGAGGCTTTGTTCTGTACTCAGAGATCTCCTAGGTCTTGAAAAAGTCTTTATTTTAAACTATGGTGATACCATCCACTCAGCACAAGTGTGCTTGTTAAATTCCATCCTGAGAAGAGCTTTAATAAGGAATATGCAGGACAGAGCATGAGTTCAAAGAGAAGGAGAGGGGTGGAGGAAGGGCCCAGGAGATATTCAGGGTGGCATTGCTGCTCCTCCTCAAGCCCACTGATCAGCCTCACCCCCAGCCCTTCCTACCCTCTTTCCCACCCATCCTTTCCCATGGTGTCTCCACACCTACATTTATATTGTAGTATCATGGGTGATGGGACAAAGCATTCCTTTTTCTTTCAGCATAATTCCTGAGACAAGCAGCTGCTACTTATGACATTTCTCAAACTGAGAGCATAGTGAAATGTGACTTTTAGCTCAGGAAAAAAAAAAAATCTGAATTTTAATTGTGGAGCTCCTGGGTCAGCAGTGTCCTTGACATTTGAAAGCGTGAACCTTATCTGGAGCAGCTCTTTGGAGGCTGACAGACCTTACTGAACTTGAGCTGTTTAGAATCCAGGGTAGGCTTATTTCTCATTTCTGTTCTCCAGTTATACAGCAGCAGAAGGTTCACTTAGAATATAAATGCTTTTTTCATTAATCCAGAGAACTAACTTAAAGTTTAAATGGCCATATTTTACAGAGAATGTAATAAAAGAAATATTATAATTTCCCCCCTCATATTATTGATATGAATATATGCCCGGGACTCAGAGTTCCCTCAGGTGTCTCACTCTCCATCTCCAAATATATCTTGACCCATAGCTCCTTTGCTCTGCTGTGACCTTCAAAAGCCCCGGTCTTTCCCCAGCTGTACCTGTTTCTAGCTTCTTCTCCTGCCATGTGTGTATTTATTACAAGAATGACCTCACAATGGATGTCAGTGTTTTTCAACTATAAAAATTGCCTTATTTGGTTGTGTTTATGCGGACATGCTATTTTTAATACAAATAGCTGCTATTAAATGCAAAAGCATTGTGTTAGGCATTTTAGACACATTTTTAGTTTGAGATTATTATTCTCATTTCTCAGATGACATTCTGATTATCTGTAACAATCATCCCCGCATCTGATGGATTAAAATAACTCAATATAATCATATGCTCAAACTTTTATTAGCCGGCTGTGTTCAGCTGGGTGGTTCACTCTTGAACCGTCACACATGGTTGCCATTGTAGCCAAAATTCAGCCTCTGTATACCAGTACTGCATTGAATCTCAGAGTTTTGGATGAAGTAGAAAAGAATAGCTTTATTGTTTTGCCAGACAAAGGGGGACCACAGCAGACAAATGCCCTCAAACCGTGTGTCGCGATCTGGAGTCGATGAGGCTGGATGTCTAAGCTGCCTTCTTCACTCACATGTCTGATGCCCTACCTGTGATGATGGAAGTGGTTGGAGGCTGGCTGAGCATCCCTGTCTTTACATAGTCCCTCCCTGTTGGGCTTCCTCCCAACATTATAGTATCAGGTAGTTGGACCCACATGACCACTGCCTTCCCCAGAGCTAGTGTTCCAAGGGACCAAGGCTTCTTATGACCCAGCATCACTTTTGCTGCACCCTGTTGGTCATTATATGAAGCCCCGTTCAATGTGGGAAGGAACCACAGAAGACTGTGGATACTCTGAAGAGGCAAGGTTCACTGTGGAGTGGAGGGTGTCTTTACAGACTCAGAAATCAAGGCTTTGATGTAATGTGTCCAAGATGATACTGCCAGCATACGACAAAATTGAGATCTGAACCAAAGGGGTCCATTTGACCCCAAAACTTGTTTTTCTGTATCATTCTCTACTTTATTGGTTATTCTGGCTCTTTAGTATAGAATGTCTCTAGAATGACCTGTTTTAACTGTTGCCAGGCTGCTTGACAGCATCAAGAGTATTTTGGTTGAGTTTAGATAGAAGAGATCAGGTAAAATGAGAAGCACAGCTACCCCAAACTCCTTCTGGGACTATATTTGTAGGATGAAATCACCCAAGTTTTCTTCAAATCAACAGATGTTTCTTTAGTGACTGGTCAGTACTGCTGCCTCCCCCTAAGGAGGCTAAAGTGTCCCCCTTTTAGCTCTTCTCTGGGGACCGTGGCAAACAGCACTTTGATCCTTAGGGCACTGATGAGCAGCCATCCATTTAGACAGTTTACATTGTCCTAATGTGACGACTTTGGCGATTCAGGAAAAACGTCAGTGAGGGTACATTTAGGGGTAATAAATATCCCTTATATGTGTGTCCTGTAGCTTTTAAAGTACAGTTATACATTTCATCAGTCAGGATAGGCTGGGTCATACTTTAAAAAAAGAAAAAAATTTCCTGTACATTGAAACAGCAGAGGTTCATTTCTCACAGCACGTTTCCTGCAGATGTATTAGGTATTCTCTTCTCTTGCCTTTTGCCTCCTCTAAGACCTGGGACAGTAGAGCAGCCACTATTCAGAACATTGCTAGTATCCTGGTAATGTCACAGTAGGTCTCACTCGGAAATTAGATATTTGGCCCACACATGACACGTATTCCTTCTGCTCAAAATTCATTAGCCAAAGGAAATCATCTGTTGGAACTGGCCACAAGGACACCAAGAAGTATAATCCTAAAATGTGCCCGATGACTGTTTGGAAAAAGCACTAATGAATATCACATACAAATGACCGTATAGGTTTTCGTAGCAGTTCGATGATGCAAAGAGTTGTGGAGTTATCCTCATTGTCCAGATGTATAGGGGCAACAGCAACAGCAGAACTTGTTGTATTGTTAGTGCAAATCTGTGTCCCTGATGCATAGTGAGGCCAAACAAACCAAAACATCAGAGTTTGGAGCAGAGAAAGGTTTCTTGCAGGGCCATGCAAGGAGATGGTGGTTCAGGCCCTCCAAAACCCCCTGAGTTTCCAGTTTCTACAAAGCGTTTTAAAAGTTCAGGTGAAGGAAAGGAGTCATGGGATCTGTGACCAGCTCTTACACAATTCTCTGATTGGTTGATGGTGAGGTAATAGGGCTGTGTTATAGGAATTAATATTATCAGTCCTTAGACACCAGGAGGCCTAGGTCTGTGTGCTCATGGTCAAGTAGTTAACATTTTCTGCCATTCTGCATAAGGGATCTTAGTTCCCCGAGCAGGAATCTAACCTGTGTTCCCTGCAATGGAAGCACAGAGTCTTAACCACTGGACTGGCGGGGAAATCTTTGGTGGTGGTGGTGGTGGTGGTGGTGGGTGTTCACATCTATAAAACAACTCAGGAAATGTGGGAGAAGCCCTGCCCTGGGAAGACTCACATAGAGTATTGCTCAATTACAATATATATGAAGCTGTTATAAAAAATTAAAGGTTGGTGAAAAAGGGTGGGGTTGGTATATGACATACAGGGAGAATAAATCTCTTTTGCAAGGTTGGTTAATAACAGGCACCCTATATTTCCCACCCCATCCATAGCCCTGTACTCAAGAGAGGCAGAGGAAGCAATGCAGGGGCACTTAACTTAGGTTAACATAGGTAGGCTCAGACAATAAAGAATGTGCCTGCAATGCAGAAGACCCAGGTTTGATCCCTGGAATGAGAAGATCCTGTGGAGAAGGAAATGGTAACCCACTCCAGTATTCTTGCCCAGAGGAGCCTGGTGGGCTACAGTCCATAGTGTTGCAAAGAGCTGGATCTGACTAAGCAACTAACACTTTCACTTTTCCTAGATAGAGGGAGATGATTTACAAACTCACCCCTATACTGTAGGCAAAATGTATGTAGATGTTCATTTTGGGAGAGGAAGGGTACAGTTTGTACTAGCTTATCAAAGAAGTCTATGACCCCCAAAAGTTACTGAAAAGAGTAATGAACCAGTAGTCAAGAACTGAGTCCTAACTTTGGCTGCCTCTAACTGGCAAACTTGGACAAGTCATTTCTCTTCTTCATTTGTCTCGTCCAGCTCAGTACACACTATGCTGGATACCTGTGGCCAAGCAGATCTGAATTCACGTCTGGTTCTGCCTCTCAATGGTTGCATGGCCTTATGTCAATTCTAGAAGCTGTTTACACCTCTGTCAAGGTGAATACCTATGCAGGCTTCTTGGGAGGATTAGGGACCGTGAGCGGAGAACACCTGGCCATTGTTATTAAATGATGCTTCCTATGAGTCTATGTTTGGCTCAAGTCCTGCTGAGCACTACATATTTTCAGTGAGTAGGCATGGTCTGTCAGGAATTCAAGTTGTACCAAATCCAGATGTCGGCAAGGCCTTGCCCTCTAGCAGTTCCTACTCTAGAAAGGAAGTCTGGGTGGAAGCCCTTGCCCAACCTCATCCATGTACACACCATGCCAGACTCATGTCTTGCCTGAGCTTTCCAGTAGGGCCAGCTCCTGTCCCTACTTGCTTCTCTACACAAGTGCTGAGTCATCATGGACTAAGTCATGACATGGGCTCATAGCCTCCCCAAGAGGCTGAACCCCCCAAAGCACCAAATACTGATGGAGCTGCAGAACCAACCCCTTGACCTTTCCAGCTTTCTTCACTGGCAGCTTCCCATGTTACTGCTACTATAGCCATCATACCCCAGATTGACTCACTGCTTCCTGCTATAGCTAGGGCAGGGATTATTGCTCCTGGTTTAGTCATGAGGTGTCGCAAGCCCAGAAGAGTAAGGTAAACGTAACCTCCACAAGGAAACACAGTGAGGTGGTGGCGGCCCTGAGTCAGGCCTCCTATCTCCTGGTCCTTTGTCACCTCCTTACAAGATGTCATTATATTAGTTTTCTGATGCTGTTATAAAAATTACCATAAATTTAGTGGCTTAAAACAACACAAATTAATGAAAACAAGTTAAACACTGAGATACCACTACAAGAGTCTGAAAAACTATCCACACCAAATGCAGGTGAGGATATAGAACAACAGGAAATCACTCATTGTGGGTAGGAATGCAAAATGGTACAGCCACTTTGGAAGATAGTTTGGCAGTTTCTTATAAAACTAAATGTACCCTTACCACATAATCCAGCAATCATACTCCTTGGTATTCACCCAAAGGATTTGAAAACTTATGTCTACAGAAAAACCTGTGCACAGATGTTTATAGCAGCTTTATTCATACTTGCCTAAACTTGGAAGCAACTAAGATCCTCAATAGGTGAATGGATAAATTAAATGTGATACCTTCAGACAATGGAATATTATTAAGCACTAAGTAGAAATGTGCTATCAAAGCCATAAAAAGCAGGGGAGGGAGCTTAAATGTACATTACTGAGTGAAAGAAGTCAATCAGATAAGGCTACATCCTGTGTAATTCCAACTGTCTGATGTTCTGGAAAAGGAAAAGTTTATATGGAGACAGTAAAACCATAAGGTTGTTTCCTGGGGGTTGGGCAGGGAGGTGAATAGGCAGAGCACGGAGGATTTTTAGGGCAGTGAAAATACGTTGTATGAGACTAATGATGAATCATGTCATGATACATCTGTCAGAACCCAGCAAATGTACACCACCAAGAGTGAAGCCTAACCTGAACTGTGGACTTGGGGTGATGCTGCTGTGTTGGTGTAGGATCATTCTAACAAATGTACTACTTTGCTCAGGGATGTTGGTAATGGGGGACGGTATTCCTGTGTGAGAGCATGGGGTATATGGGAACTCCTTGTACCCTCCTGACAGTTTTGCTTTGAACCTAAAACCATTCTTTTTTTTTTTTTTAATGTTTATTTATTTGGCTGCTCAGTGTCTTAGTTGTGGCACTCGGGATTTAGTTTCCCCAACTAAGGACCAACCCCCCTAAAATCATTCTTTAAAAAAAAAAAAGTCTTGAAAAACAAAACCAAAAATTTATTATTTAACAATCTGGAGATCAGAACCTCTTTGGACTAAAACCAAGATGTCAGCAGGGGTCTATTCTTTTCTGGGGGCTCCAGAAAAGGTTTTTTTTTGCCTTTTGTAGCTTCTAGAAGCTGCCCGAATTCCTTGACTCATGGTCATCTTCAAAGCTGGCAGTGGCTGGTTAAGTTTTTTCAAGTCATATCCCTTTAAGACTCACTCTTCTGCCTTTCTCATCCTTGTGATTACACTGGGCCCACTTGGATATCCAGTATTCTCTCCCCCACTTTGAGGTAGACTGATTACCAACCTTAATTTCTCCCACAACCTTAATTTCCCCTTGTTGCATATGCTAACATATTCACAAGTGCTGGTGATAGGACGCTGTCGACTAAAAAGATGCACAATGCAAGAGTTGTGAGTAAAGTTTTATTTCAGGCAAAATGAGGACTACAGCCTGGGAGATAGCACCCAAGATAGCCCTGAGAGACTGCTTCAAAGAGGTAGTGGGCAAAGGTAAATAAATAAGATTTTGGTGAATGGTGAGTTCAAATGCAATCAAGCGCTAGTCATGAGGAGCTGATGTCACCATGAAGGGATTTAGTGCTTTGCTAGGAATGAAGAGATGCAAGGATTGGGATCATGAAATTGGTTCCTGAAAATATCTATCTAAAGACCTGTTCCACCAGTTTCCATGTAGCACAGAATGCCTCACTCTCCACCATGAATTCCTCTCAGTTCAGTTCAGTCGCTCAGTCAAGTCCGACTCTTTGCGACCCCATGAATCGCAGCACGCCAGACCTCCCTGTCCATCACCAACTCCTGGAGTTCACTCAGACTCGCGTTCATCGAGTCCGTGATGCCATCCAGCCATCTCATCCTCAGTTGTCCTCTTCTCCTCCTGCCCCCAATCCCTCCCAGCATCAGAGTCTTTTCCAATGAGTCAACTCTTCGCATGAGGTGGCCAAAGTACTGGAGTTTCAGCTTTAGCATCATTCCTTCCAAAGAAATCCCAGGGCCGATCTCCTTCAGAATGGACTGGTTGGATCTCCTTGCAGTCCAAGGAACTCTCAAGAGTCTTCTCCAAGACCATAGTTCAAAAGCATCAATTCTTCAGCACTCAGCTTTCTTCACAGTCCAACTCTCACATCCATACATGACTACTGGAAAAATCATAGCCTTGACTATACGGACCTTAGTCAGCAAAGTAATGTCTCTGCTTTTGAATATACTATCTAGGTTGGTCATAACTTTTCTTCCAAGGAGTAAGCGTCTTTTAATTTCATGGCTGCAATCACCATCTGCAGTGATTTTGGAGCCCCAAAAAATAAAGTCTGACACTGTTTCCACTGTTTCCCCATCTATTTCCCATGAAGTGATGGGACCAGATGCCATGATCTTCGTTTTCTGAATGTTGAGCTTTAGGCCAACTTTTTCACTCTCCTCTTTCACTTTCATCAAGAGGCTTTTTAGTTCCTCTTCACTTTCTGCCATAAGGGTGGTGTCATCTGCATATCTGAGGTTATTGATATTTCTCCCAGCAATCTTGATTCCAGCTTGTGCTTCTTCCAGCCCAGCGTTTCTCATGATGTACTCTGCATATAAGTTAAATAAGCAGGGTGACAATATACAGCCTTGACTTACTCCTTTTCCTATTTGGAACCAGTCTGTTGTTCCATGTCCAGTTCCTCTCAGGGGTTGTTAAAGGTTGGCAGCTGCAGCAACACAAGGTGCAGTCTCCACAGAGCTCTGCTGTGCTGTGCTTAGTCGCTCAGTTCTGTCCAACTCTGCGACCCCATGGACTACAACCCACCAGGCTCTTCTGTCCATGGTGTTTCTCCAGGTAAGAATACTGGACTGGGTTGCCATGCGCTCCTCCAGGGGATCTTTCCAACTTGGGGATCAAACCCATGTCTCTCGCATCGCAGGCAGATTTTTTTATTGTCTGAGCCACCAGAGGCAGATGGCAAATGCCCTTGCTGTTGTTCAGTTGCTGGCAACTCTTGACAAGTGCCAATTTGTAGTTGACAAGCCTTGTCAACCCAGTGGCTGGTGTCCCACATTTTCTAGTCTTCCAGAACTACCTTTTACTTAAATATTCAAAGAAAATAGCTCATGCTCTGAGATCAGAGGAAGTCAGTCCCCTCTCAAATATTGCTAGGGATTCTCGGATGTGCATCTGCACTCATGGTCTGTCTTCTCTCACTCCATTCTGCTCCCCTATCACAGGTTCTATATACAGCTCATTCCCTCTGAACTGCTTTGCTTTCAAACAGGGACATGCCCATTATTTCTGAGGCAGAGCTATCTGGAGAGAACCAGGTTTTAGGATGCTTAATCACCCTTGTAAGGGTTTTAACAACACAGGTCAGGAGAATTCCACCTAGTACTCAGCACAGAGAGCCCCCAAATCCTCTGGTCATACTGTGTTGAGGCCTTTATTCAGGGTTTCTCTCTGGCCCTGCTCAAACCCAGTCTTCTCTGAGACTCCAGGCCCAAATTGCTGCTTCCAGGACCATCAAAGGAAAAAGAAGCCCTTGAATGTTGACTTTATTATGGGGAGTCATTTAGCCACGGTTCACTTCAACCTGGCCCCAGGGGCTTACCTTTGCATAACCGAAGGGCCCATTAAAGTGTTTTCCAAACAAAAGATAAGATTCTTTGCCAAGAAGAATTCTTCTCCTACTCTTGGAATGTGGAAATACTGCAGTTAAAAAAATATAACAACACAAACAGCTCCTTTTATTTCCAGTTCCATTGTTTACAACAGAAATAAATTGCTAGCATGTGTGTTGTTTTGTAAAAGACTCAGATTTTTACATCACAATATATACTAATTAATACACACCCTCACGCAACATAAATCAAAAAAGAAACAATACCTATACTTAATACTTGGGATGCCTATTGACACTTTCTATTCTCCTAAAATTTTCAAATGGTGATGAGGACCCACTAAATTTTTTCTATAACCTGCTGATGACTCACAACCTGCTCTTCCAAAAGCACTGCACTAAACAGAATAGCCCCTTCTCTCCCCTCCCAAGCATAAGATAAGTATTTGTGTAATGCTTTAATGTTTGCAAAGCAGGTTTTAAAGCATAGCTTATCCCACTTAATCCTCACACAACCCTAAAATGGGAATAATAACTCCCTTTTTACAGAGGGGGGAACCAAGGTCTAAACCGTTAAAGAAGCTTTGCTCAGTTTTGTGACCAGAAAGGGAAGATTGTGGATGCAAATCTCTGAATCTAAATCTGTAAGGTATAGTTCGGGCCAAGGCAGAAAAAGGAAAGATGACCTCAACAGAAGTAGGTAACCTTTATTCAGGCAAGTAGGGGTGACAGTCGGCCTAACAACCAGGCTGAACCGTGGAGGGGGATCAGGGAGGCTCCATATTTATAGGGAGGTTTGTGGAAGCAATAAGGGAAACGCTAATCAGGTGGGATGTTTCGGGTATTCTTTAGTTGAGATGGCATTTGTAGTTGGGCAGGGGGTGATAAGTCTTCTGGGCAGGTGTAGGGGGTGGAAGGTTTCTGGACAGGGGGTGATAGCTCCCATATGGATGCAACCCGCCTGGAGCATCAGGGCGGGACCTAAAGTTCTGTTTTGTTTTCTCTGAAGTTAGATGATTCAGCAAGGGCCTTTGAGACTGTTGTTTTCTTTTCTAGGCCCAAAAGACTCCTTCAAAATCTTGTGTTCTTTACATTCAAACCAGACCCCTAGTGTTACCAGAAGGGGGACCACTTCCAGGGCTTGAGAGTGGGCTGTTGTCTAACACTCAGAAATGAATTGTCTGAGGAGACACTCTTGCTGACAAAAAAAAGACTATTGGCAAGGGGCCCCTGGTGGAAAGCAGCAGGGTAAGGGAACCCAGGAGAAGTGCTTTGCCACATGACTTTCAGTCTCAGGTTTGATGGTAATGAAGTTAGTTTCCAGATTGTCTCTGGCCTGTCATCTTGCTTGTGCCCATATTTGGTCTGACTCAGGGTCCTTCCTGGTGTCTTGTGCATCTCTCAGTCAAAATGGATTTTTAGTGGGAGGATTTCTGGGAGGTTGGCAGGACATATTATGGGCTGGTGTCTCCTCCCTCCTTTTGGCCCCTCCTGAATTCTCCTGTTATTTTTGGTGGCACCACTGTGTTCCTTATTGGGACCTCCTGATATGAGACAACTCATGCAAGCTGTTTTTCTCGTGCCTAGCCAAGGTGGGCAGTTTCAGTCAATCATTCTGAGACAGGAAGTGAGCAGGTACAACCTTTAAAAGAATGACATAGCCCAAGGATGGGATATAAACTCATTAGAACGAGCTAGGTCCAAGATGGGAGACTAGTTGACTTCTACTTGACCTCGAGCCTCAGTATATGCTTACTGTAATACAGCAAAGGGCTTCCCAGATGACTGAATGATCAAGAATCTGCCTGCTAATGCAGGAGATGTAGTTTCAGTTCCTGAGTTGGGAAGATCCCCTGAAGAAGGAAATGGCAACCTACTCCAGTTTCTTGCTTGGGAAATCCCATGGACAGAGGGCTATAGTCCACTGCGGGGGTCGGGGGGGCGCGGGGGGGCGGGGGCGAGGCGGGGCTCTCAAAGAATCGGACACAGCTTAGCGACTAAACAACAACAATAACACATCAAAACACTAAATGACCCATCCCAGGTGCCATGATGGTCCCAGGGATGACCACAAAAGGTCAAAAAGTATGTGGTGGCTCAATTCTTAAAAACCCCCACCCCTTTCCCCAAATAGCTGCAATACTCCTCCCACTCATTGACCTATGAAATTGCCCACCCCTATAAAAACTGACAACCCCGGACCCTAATGCCTCTCTTGCTTCCTGAGATGGCCCACACTATGTTTACGGGTGTGCTTCCTTCTTGAGTAAACCTTCTTTCACTGGACTATGGCTTGCTCTTGAATTCTTTCCCGTGAGAAGCCAAGAACCCACACTTGGCTGCCATCCCAGGGACTCAGATGTGACCTAAGATGTGCCCATCTTCCCACGCCTGATTCTTTTTCCTGCAACAGTTCCTTAACATTAGTCTCACTGTATACCACACCCTCAACTCTTACGGTATGGGTTTAGGTTAAGCTAGACAATGTAAGCTCTTTTTCGCGTATGTTGGATTCCCAGTGCTCACAGAAATCTCATACTTCATATCCTCTTTGTCAGCCTGAAGTTGGCATACCTGTCTTCCTCCTCTTCCCCTAGACCAGGTTGCTGAGCAGAGCTAGCAAGGCCTTTGGAAGGTTAAGGTGCATTTGTCCCCAGGGCATGGGGCCCTAGCACCTGCCTCAGGCCTTCAAACTGTGGCCTCTGAGCAGAGCAGGAGGTCGTAGTCCCTGCCTTGGGCTGGAGTGGAAGTTTCTTAGTGCAGGAAGCTGAGAAATGATTCTATGAACGACAATCCCAGAGGAGGGGTGAGCTGACCCTGAGGACAAGGTGCTTTGGGCGGAGCAGGCCCTCAGGAAATGTCAACTCACTGAACTAATAAAAGAAACCAGACATCACAGAACCAGGAAATGCTGAGCAGGCCTGGGTAAATGAAAGAAAATCTGGGGACAGAAGATGTGGATACTGGTTTCCAAGTTTAAACACTGCCTCTTCCTCTTTCTCTCTTTGATGATTCTTCTTCCTTGGGTTTTCTACATAGGGCAGCAATTGGGAGGGGTTTACCAACATTTCAAACACTTGGACTCTGTGTAGGTGATGGGGCTCAGGATATGCCACCACTTTGGCGTATCGATTAATTAGAATTAAAGTTATTTGAGAAACAGCCTGTGCAAGGAGGACACTATGACCTTCCTCCATCATGTTGAAAGCAGGAAATACATCCTCCACGTGAAAGGTATCCTCCCTGCAGCAGGAGGTAGAGAGACAGCCTTATCATCAGAGACGGGGAGTTCAGGGCCAGAAGTCTTGTAAACAAACTCTTCTTCGTTTCTTCACCACTTAGTACATAAACCTAAGTTTGTTTGTCTTGTTAGTTCCTTACATATTTATTGCTTTTTGTATAAAAGGTATATAAACAGACTGCTTTGGCTCCTTATTGGGTCCTATAGCTATGAGATATTTGCATGTACAAAGTTAATTTCTTTTCCCTTCTGTTAAGCTGCCTTGTGTCAATGTAATTATTAGACCAGCCAAATATTCATCAATTCAGTTCAGTTCAGTCACTCAGTCGTGTCCGACTCTTTGTGACCCATGAACTGCAGCATGCCAGGCCTCCCTGTCCATCACCAACTCCCGGAATTTACCCAAACTCATGTCCATTGAGTCGGTGATGCCATCCAACCATCTCATCTCCTCTGTCGTTCCCTTCTCCTCCTGCCCTCAATCTTTCCCAGCATCAGGGTCTTTTCAAATGAGTCAGCTCTTCACATCAGGAGGCCAAAGTATTGGAGTTTCAGCTTCAACATCAGTCCTTCCAGTGAACACCCAGAACTGATCTCCTTGGAAGGACTAATGCTGAAGCCAAAACTCCAATACTTTGGCCACCTGATGCGAAGAGCCGGCTCCTTGGAAAAGATCTTGATGCTGGGAAAGATTGAGGGTAGGAGAAGAGGGGTAACAGAGGATGAGATGGTTGGATGAGTGTGAGCAAACTCTGGAAGATAGTGAAGGACAGGGAAGCCTGGCATGCTGCAGTCCATGGGGTTGCAGAGTTGGACACAACTTAGCGACTGAAAAACAACAAGCCAAAAGAGCCAAGAGGAGTAGGGGGACATTTTCCCCTCCCTGATCATTTTGGTCCAATTGGTTGGATACTGCTTGGGTACTGCCTGCTCCTGGGACTGTTGCAGTAAAGAAATCCTAGAACCTCTGACACAAACCTGGCAGAAATCAAGAATTCTTACCACTTCAGCCTCTTGGATCTGTGGAGTCTGATGGAAGTGAAGGGGTAAGAGTCCTTTTCCTCTATTTCTCTTTCTTTCTTTTCCTCATTTTAAAAATTTAAATTAGCAGAAGAAAATATTTGTGGAATTAGTCCTTGTCTACAGGAATTCTAGTAAATATTTGATAAATGAGTACTCTTGGTTTAATTGATCCTTTTCCTCCCGGTGTGTGCATGCCAGGTTGCTTTAGTTGTGTCCGACTCTTTGAGACCCTGTGGATTGTAGCCCGCCAGGCTCCTCTGTCCATGGGATTCTCCAGACAAGAGTGCTGGAGTGGGTTGCCACACA
Organism: Oryx dammah; assembly: GCF_014754425.2. Classification (NCBI taxonomy): domain Eukaryota; kingdom Metazoa; phylum Chordata; class Mammalia; order Artiodactyla; family Bovidae; genus Oryx; species Oryx dammah. Next base: position 60,013,998 of record NW_024070209.1, read on the forward strand.
CTCCCTCCTCCAGGGGATCTTCCCGACCCAGGGATCTGACCAGTCTCTTATGTCTCCTGCACTGGCAAGTGCATTCTTTACCACTAGCGCCACCTGGGAAGCCCTTTCCTCCCAGAATTGGTCACTATTTTCCTTTGTCTCTTAGGGCAGAACACAGGCATGGCCTTATAAGCCTGCTGTTGGGAGTTGGCCTCACAGACTGCCAAGTTCGTGGTTCTTACCAGACTGGTGTCTGTTTAGACCAACCATACTGTGGGTCCCTTATGTAAACCAGATGAGGTTTTTCCGTTTGTCTTGTTCCGTATTCCGAAAGCTTGGTTTTTTGACCAGTGAGAATATTCTGTCTGGTCTTTCCCATTCTGTCTAGGGTGCCCCTTGGTGGTCAGTTTAATAGACTGGGGTTCCAAAGCATGAACTCACAAGCAGCCATGCTAGCATTCAAGGAACTTTGTCATAAAGTGTCCCGGTCCATAAGAGGACTTTGTCATCTCCACCTTTCTCGTTTTTTTTAGTACTGGAAAGGTCCCATTCCAGGAGTGCCTGCCTGGTGTCCCAGATCAGTGAGTCTGTCATGGAGGTGCTTCATATTCCTCATTGTCACTACACCATCCTTACCACCTGGGTAACAAAGGCCTTTGCTTTCTTAGGCTACCTGAGAGTGAACTTTCTGGATCTCGTAAGGGTTGTATCTCTTTTGCAGCCTTTTGTGGAAGTTTCTTGTGTTCTTGGTTAAGCTATAAAAAGGTTTATAGGTTTGAATTGTTATTGAGATTAATAGATACTACTCGTCAATGGCCAGATGATGATTCTTTTAGAGTAGAAAAGATTCTATATTTGAAAAAAATTTTTTTGGAGAATTGTTAATCATTTTATTTATTCCTATTTTTTTTAAAGACCAAATTAAAAAGCTGATACAGAGAAAATAGCCTTCCTCAGTGATCAATGCAAAGAAATAGAGGAAAACAATAGAATGAGAAAGATTAGAGATCTCTTCAAGAAAATTAGAGATACCAAGGGAACATTTCATGCAAAGATGGGCTCAATAAGGGACAGAAATGGTATGGACCTAACAGATGCAGAAGATATTAAGAAGAGGTGGCAAGAATACACAGAAGAACTATACATAAAAGATCTTCATGACCCAGATAATCACGATGGTGTGATCACTGACCTAGAGCCAGACATCCTGGAATGTGAAGTCAAGTGGGCCTTAGGAAGCATCACTACAAACAAAGCTAGTGGAGGTGATGGAATTCCAGTTGAGCTATTTCAAATCCTAAAAGATGATGCTGTGAAAATGCTGCACTCAATATGCCAGCAAATTTGCAAAACTCAGCAGTGGCCACGGGACTGGAAAAGGTCAGTTTTCATTCCAATCCCAAAGAAAGGCAATGCTAAAGAATGCTCAAATGACCTCACAGTTGCACTCATCTCACACACTAGAAAAGTAATGCTCAAAATTCTCCAAGCCAGGCATCAGCAATACATGAACTGTGAACTTCCAGATGTTCAAGTTGGTTTTAGAAAAGGCAGAAGAACCAGAGATCAAATTGCCAACATCCACTGGATCATGGAAAAAGCAAGAGAGTTCCAGAAAAACATCTATTTCTACTTTATTGACTATGCTAAAGCCTTTGACTGTGTGGATCACAATAAACTATGGAAAATTCTTCAAGAGATGGGAATACCAGACCACCTGACCTGCCTCTTGAGAAACCTATATGCAGGTCAGGAAGCAATGGTTAGAACTGGACATGGAACAACAGATTGGTTCCAAATAGGAAAAGGAGTATGTCAAGGCTGTATATTGTCACCCTGCTTATTTAACTTCTATGCAGAGTACATCATGAGAAATGCGGGGCTGGAAGAAGCACAAGCTGGAATCAAGATTGCCGGGAAAAATATCAATAACTTCAGATATGCAGATGACACCACCCTTATGGCAGAAAGTGAAGAAGAACTAAAGAGCCTCTTGATGAAAGTGAAAGAGGAGAGTGAAAAAATTGGCTTAAATCTCAACATTCAGAAAGCTAAGATCATGACAGCCAGTCCCATCACTTCATGGCAAATAGGGAAACAGTGAAAACAGGGGCTTACTTTATTTTTCTTGGCTCCAAAATCACTACAGACGGTGATTGCAGCCATGAAATTAAAAGATGCTTACTCCTTAGAAGGAAAGTTATGACCAACCTAGAGAGCGTATTAAAAAGCAGAGATATTACTTTGCCTACAAAGGTCCATCTAGTCAAGGCTATGGTTTTTCCATTGGTCATGTGTGGATTTGAGAATTGGACTATAAAGAGGGCTGAGCACTGAAGAATTGATGCTTTTGAACTGTGGTGTTGGAGAAGACTCTTGGGAATCTCTTGGACTGCAAGGAGAGCCAACCATCCTAAAGGAGATCAGTCCTGAGTGTTCATCGGTAGGACTGGTGTTGAAGCTGAAACTCCAATACTTTGGCTTCCTGATGTGAAGAGCTGACTTATTTGGAAAAGTTGAGGGCAGGAGAAGAAGGAGATGACAGAAGATGAGATGGTTGGATGGCATCACCGACTCAACGGACATGAGTTTGGTTAAACTCTGGGAGTTGGTGATGGAGGGAGGCCTGGCATGCTGTGGTTCATGGGGTCTCAAAGAGTTGGACACAACTGAGCAACTAAACTGACAGAGAAATATAACGTCTAGTTTAGCAACTCTCGTAAGAAGATGGAAGAATATAATTTAAACTTAGAAAAAATTAGTTCCCATTCTACATACATTCACCTTCTTAAAAACCTGACCCCATCTTCTCAGCAAATTCCTCTAACTCCTCAAACTCCTCTACCTTCCCCAGAAAATCCCTGAAACACTCAGCTGCTTGTTTAACTTCCCTTTGCCTACAAGATTTACAGAGAGCCCTCCAGCCTAATCTCTAGGCCCAGTGTTTACAAGTAACTCATATAAATGCTAAAAGCAAGGAAATAAATTTAGCAGAAGCATCTGGGATGGACAGTAAGTCTCATTTTGCTCAGCTCCATAATCAGGCTTTGGGCCTTCCTATACTATGTCCTTTGCAGATATATTCTAGATCTCCACCTGAAGAATTTATGTCTCCTGGTCCACAGAACATAGAAATCTTTTATTTCCATTTAGCTGGAAATTTTCTCTGTGGTATAAAAAGGCGAATTCAAGATAGTATGACTGAGTGGGCAAATCAGCTTCTAAACATTATGATGGAAAAGCCTCCCCAGTTCTTTGAAGGTAGCTTGCAGGAATGCAGATGAAAAAAAGAATTAAAATCAACAACTTGACTCTTTACAAAAACAAAAGCATAACTTGAAAAGCAGCTCCAAGCATATCTCTTCCTAATTGCCTTCAGATATTTGCAGATACTGTGAAAAAACAGGACTTTGGAAATACAGTTGTCCTGCACTTGAAAAATGGAAGGAAAATTTAAGATTGTAAATATTCTAAACTACTGGTAATAGAAAAATAAACCCCAAATTCCTAAGAGAAAATTTACATTCTTTCTCTGTCTCTTAAAGTTGTAAATCTTATCATGTCTTTGAAAAGTAAATACAGCCCTCATTGCCTGGAGACTAAAGGAAAAAATATTTAAAAGGAGGAAGTAGGTCTTTTAAAAATACAAACTGCTAAAAGGGCTCTCTTGCCCAAACCCTAGACCACAGCCTCTTTAAAGACAAATACAAATATTAAAAGTTATCTCCACAAATAGTACAAAGCTTTAGCTGTCTGAATGGATAAACTCAACTTTCTCCAACTGTTATTTATAAATTCACTTAGAATATACTGTTGATACTTGAATCAATATACTTGATTTATGGCTAACATTTTAAAGTGAACATCTCTGTGTTTGTTTTTATGTATGTCTATGTATGTGCATTATAGATATAGTATTTTTCTACTTTTGAATAGCACTGCCACACTTAATTTGTTAAAGAGCTCTATTTAATTGGCTTAAATAAGCACTTATTATGTGTAAGTCTCAGAAATAGAAACAAATACAGATATTTTTCAAGTGCACATGATCAAGGATAATTTTCAGTAAATAAAAAGTAATTTAGGTTTATTGACTTAAATAATTCAGGTGTGTTTTAGAGTAATCAGCATTAAGTATAATATTTTTAATTTACCTAAGTGAAATAAGATCATGTTATCTCTGTTATAAAAGTTTTCAGCAAGAAAAATAACTTAATGTGATGATTACCCATTTTAATGTATCATGAGCATTTCATGAATGTAATTGTCAAGAATAAATTAATTAGATAGATGTTAATGAGGTGTTTTAGGTAAACTTTTTAGCCATGGTTGCTTTGCGATAAGTCTACTTAGCTTCCCATATCTCTTTGGTTACTTTAGAATTTTGCTAAGCTAAATTAAACGATGAGAATTCATTGCATGTCTGTATCATTTTCAAATAAGATAGAATGCTGAAACATTAATTGCTAAAGCAATCTAAGTTTATCTACTTTGACCTTTTATTATGGAGACTAAAGATATTTGAGTGTATTAGTAAACATGTTTTGTGCCACACTGAAAAATTGAGCTATGAGGAAATGTATGTTTTATGAAATTATTAAATCTATTCATAAATTTGCCCAACTAAGGTATGCTTGTATAACAGGCAATTCACAATTGCTTACTTATTTTTCACTAGAAATTAAGGCTTTTAAGGATTGAGAATTCAAGTAAATACAGGCATATCTTGGAATTTGGTTCTAGACCGCTGCAATAAGGCAAGTATTGCAATAGAGTAAGACACAAGAAATTTTTGGTTTCTCAGGGCTTATAAAAGTAATATTTACACTATACTGTATAGTCTATTAAATATGCAGTAGCATTATGTCTAAAGAAACACTGTACATGTGTGTACTCAGTCACTTCAGTGGTGTCCAACTCTTCACAATCCCATGGACTGCAGCCTGCCAGGCTACTCTGTCCATGGGATTTTCCCAGCAAGATTACTGGAGTGGGTTGTCATGCCTTCCTCCAGGGGATCGTCCCTGCATCTCCTGCATTGCACGAGGGTTCTTTACCACTAGTGCCACCCGGGAAGCCAGTGTACATGCCTTAATTAAAAATGCTTTATTGATAAAATATGCTATCATCTGAACCTTGAGAAAATCATAGTTTTCTTGCTGGTAGAGGGTCTTGCCTCAATGTTGATGGCTACTGTCTGATCAGCATGGTGGTTGCTATGGCAATTTCTTAAAATATGACAATAAAGTTTGCCACATCAACTGACTCTTCTTTTCACTAACTATTTCTCTGTAGCGTGCAATGTTGTTTGATAGCATTTTTCCCAGAGTAGAACTTCTTTCAAAATTAGAGTCAAAACTTTCAAACCATACTGCTGTTTATATAATCTCAGTGCTTTGTTGTTATTTTAGCAGTTATCACAGCATCTTTACCAGGAGTAGATTACACCTCAATAAACCACTTTCCTCATTCATAAGAAGCAACCCCTCATCTTTTAAAGTTTTATCAGGAGATTATAGCAATTTAGTCCCATCTTCAGGTTCCACTTCTAGTTCTTTTGCTGTTTCTACCACATCTGCACTTCCTTCCTCCACTGAAATCTTAAACCCCTTCAAAGTCATCCATGAGCATTGGAATCAACTTCTTCCAAACTCCTGTTGATGTTGATATTTTGATTCTTCCCATGAATCGTGAATGTTTTTAATGACATCAAGAGTGGTGAATCTTTTTCCAAAGATTTTCAGTTTACTTTGCCCAGATCCATCAGAGGAATTACTATCTGCAGCAGCTGTCATTTTGTGAAGTGTATTCCTTAAATAATAAGACATGAAAGTTGGAAGAGTCCTTGGTCCACAGGCTGCAGCATGGATGTTGTGTTAGCAGGCATGAAAACAATATTAATCTCATTGTACATCTTCATCAGAGCTCTTGGATGACCTGTTACATTACCAGTGTAGCATTTTAAAAGGAATTTCTTTTTCTGAGCAGTAGATCTCAACAGTAGTCTTAAAATATTCATTGAAACCATGTGGAAAACAGATGTACTGTTATCCAGGCTTTATTGTTCCACTTATAGACCACAGGCAAAGTAGATTTAGCAGAATCCTTAAGGGCTGTAGGATTTTTGAAATGGTAAATGAGCATTGGGTTCAACTTTAATGTCACCAGCTGCACTAGCCCCTAACAAGAGGGTTAGTCTATCCTTTGAGTCAGGCACTGACTTCTCTCTAGTTATGAAAGTCCCAGATGGCATTTTCTTCCAATAGGAAGCTATTTTGTCTACATTGAAAATCTTTGTTTTAGCATAGCCACCTTCATCAATTATCTTAGCTAGAGCTGGATAACTTGCTACAGCTTTCATATCAGCACTTACTCTTTCCCCCTTGCACCTTTATGTTGTGGAGATGGCTTCTTTCCTTAAAGCTCATGAAAAACCTCTGCTAGCTTCAAACCTTTCTTCTGCATCCTTCCTTGTTCCTTTCCATCTTTCTTGTTCCTTTCAGCCTTCATAAAATTGAAGACAGTTGGGGTTTTGCTCTGGATTAGGTTCTGGCTTAAGGGAACATTGTGACTGGTTTGGTCTTCTACCCAAGCCACCAAAACTTTCTCCATATTAGCAGTGAGGCTAATTTGCTTACTTAGCATTCATGTGTTCAGTGGAATAGCACTTTTAATTTCCTTCAAAAACTTCCTTTGCATTTGCAACTTGGCTAACTGGCATAAGAAGTTTCACTTTCAGTTTATTTTGGCTTTCAATATGCCTTTCTCACTAAGCTTATTTCTAGCTTCTGATTTAAAGTGAGAGACATACAACTCTTCTTTTCACTTGAACACTTAAAGGCCATTGTAGGGTTATTAATTTGCCTTATTTCAGTATTGCTGTGTCTCAGAGAACAGAGAGGTCTGAGGAGAGAGATGGGGGACATTCAGTTGGTAAAGCAGTCAGAACACACACATTTATCGATTAAGTTCATGTCTTATATGAGCATGGTTTGTGGTGCCCTAAAGCAGTCGCAATAGTAGCATCAAAAACCACTGATCACAGATCATAACAAATATTTATTAAATGAAAAAGTTTGAAATGTTGTGAGAATCACCAAAATGTGACACAAAGTCATGAAGTGAGCAATTGCTCTTGGAAAAATGGCACTGACAGATTAATTGATACAGAGTTGCCATAAACCTTCAATTTATAGAAAACAATATATCTGTGAAATGCAATAAAATGAGGTACGCCTGTATATATAATTAACGCTACTAAAAATAATAAGGGAAACAACTCTGTATGGAAGAAAAATTCAGTTCAGTTGCTCAGTCATGTCTGACTCTTTGCAATGCCACGAACTGCAGCACGCCAGGCCTCCCTGTCCATCATCAACTCCTGCTGCTGCTGCTGCTGCTGCTGCTGCTGCTAAGTCGCTTTAGTCGTGTCCGACTCTGTGCGACCCCATAGACGGCAGCCCACCCGGCACCACTGTCCCTGGGATTCTCCAGGCAAGAACACTGGAGTGGGTTGCCATTTCCTTCTCCAATGCATGAAAGTGAAAAGTGAAGTCACTGAGTCGTGTCCAACTCTCAGCAACCCCATGGACTGCAGCCTACCAGGCTCCTCCGTCGATGGGATTCTCCAGGTAAGAGTACTGGAGTGGGGTGCCATTGTCTTCTCCAGTCATCAACTCCTGGAGTCCACCAAACCCATGTCCATTGAGTTGATGATGCCATCCAACCATCTCATCCTCTGTCGTCCCCTTCTCCTCCTGCCCTCAATCTTTGCCAGCATCAGAGTCTTTTCAAATGAGTCAGCTCTTCACATCAGGTGGCCAAAGTATTGGAGTTTCAGCTTCAACATCAGTCCTACCAATGAACACCCAGGACTGATCTCCTTTAGGATGGACTGGTTGGATCTCCATGAAGTTCAAGGGACCATCAAGAGTCTTCTCCAACACCACAGTTCAAAAGCATCAATTCTTTGGCGCTCAGCTTTCTTTATAGTCCAACTCTCACATCCATACATGACCACTGGAAAAACCATAGCCTTGACTAGACGGATCTTTGTTGACAAAGTAATGTCTCTGCTTTTTAATATGCTGTCTAGGTTGGTCATAACTTACCTTACAAGGAGTAAGTGTCTTTTAATTTCATGGCTGCAATCACCATCTGCAGTGATTTTGGAGCCAAGAAAAATCAAGTCAGCCACTGTTTCCACTGTTTCCCTATCTATTTGCCATGAAGTGATTGGCCTGGATCCCATGATCTTAGTTTTCTGAATGTTGAGCTTTAAGCCAACTTTTTCACTCTTCTCTTTCACTTTCATCAAGAGGCTCTTTAGTTCTTCTTCACTTTCTGCCATAAGGGTGGTGTTATCTGCATATCTGAGGTTATTGAAGAAAAGTAGAATATGTTCATTTTGGTTAAAAAATGGTATGAGGGATGGAGATGTGTTTTTATTGAAGGAAAAGGAAGTAATTTTATCTTAAAGTAATGCTGATTATTTCTCAATGCAAAAGAGAACAACTGACAAACTAAAATAGGCATTAAAATGTATAGAAGTTTTAGGAAGAATCAATGTTGTCAAAATGACTATATTATCCAAGATAATATACAGATTCAATGCAATCCCTATCAAATTACCAATGGTCTTTTTTGCAGACCTAGAATAAAAATTCTTAAAATTTGTATGGAAACACAAAAGACCTCGAATAGTCAAAGCAATCTTGAGAAAGAAAAACAGAGGAATCAGGTTTCCTGACTTCAGACTATACTATAAAGCTACAACAGTAATCAAAACAACATGGTACTTAGGACTGCCCTGGTGTTAAGACTCTGTGATCCCAATGCAGGGGGCCTCGATTTGATCCCTGATCTGGGAACTAGATCCCACATGCTGCAACTAAAAGCCCTACATGCCACAACTAAAGATCCCACATGCCGCAATGAAGACCTGGATGGAACAGCTAAAATAATTTTTTTAATTAAAAAACAGTTTTTTAAATTTCCCTTTCCGTAACAAAAAAACAACAAAAAACTAAAACAATGGTACCAGCACAAAGACAAACATAGATCAATGAAACAGAATAGAAAGCCCAGAAACAAAGCTACACACCTGTAGTCGATTAATTTATGACAAAGAGGCAAGAATATACAATGGAGAGAAGACTGTCTCTTCAGTAAGTGGTTCTGGGGAAACTGGACAACCACATGTGAAAGAATGAAATTAGAACATTCTCTTACGTGATATACCAGAATAAAATTAAAGTAGGTTAAAGACCTAAATGTAAGACTGGATGCTGTAAAATTATTAGAGGGAAACATAGGCAGAATACTCTTTGACATAAATTGCAGCAATATCTTTTTGAATCCACCTTCTAGAATAATGAAAATAAAAACAACAATGAACAAATGGGACCAAGTTAAACTTAAAAACTTTTGCACAGCAAAGAAAACCATAGACAAAATGAAAAGACAGCCCGCAGAATGGGAGAAAATATTTGCAAGTGATGAGACCAACAAGGGACTAATCTCCAATATACACAAATAGCTCATGCAGCTCAATATCAAAAAAACAAAACAAAACAGCCCAATCAAAAAATAGGTAGATCAAAATAGATGTTTCTCCAAAGAAGACTTACAGATGGCCAAAAATCACATGAAAAGATGCCCAACATCACTATTAGAGAAATGCAAATCAAAACTACAATGAGGTATCGCCCCACAATAGTCAAAATGGCCTTCATTAAAAAGTCTATAAGCAATACATATTGAAGAGGGTGTGGAGAAAAGGGAACCCTCCTGCACTGTTGGTGAGAATGTAAATTGGTACAGCCACTATGGAGAACAGTATGGAGGCTCCTTAAAAAACTAAAAATAGAGTTACCATATGATCCAGCAATTACACAACTGGGAGTATTTATAGAGAAAATCATAATTTGAAAAGAAACATGTGCTCCAGTGTTCATTGCAGCACTATTTACAATAGCCAAGACAAACAAGGAACCTAAATGTCCATCTCAGAGGAATGGATAAAGAAAATATGGTACATATATACAATAGAATACTACTCGGTTATGAAAAAGACTGAAATAATGCCATTTGTGGCAACATGGATAGACCCAGAGATTGTCATACTAACTGAAGCAAATCAGAGAAAGAAAAATATCGTTTATATGTGGAATTAAAAAAAATGATACAAATGAGTCTATTTACAAAACAGAGAGTCACAGAATTAGAAAACAAATAGTTTTCTACAGTTACCGAAGGAGAGACATGCAGGATAAATCAGGAAGCTGGGAATAGCATATACACACTTCTATATATAAAATAGATCAAGGATCTACTATACAGAATGGGGAACTAAATTCTAGACTCTGTAATAACTTATAATGGGAAAAGAGTCTGAAAAAGAATAGACATATATATATATAAAACTGAATCACTTTGCTATAATGGCACCCCACTCCAGTACTCTTGCCTGGAAAATCCTATGGACGGCGGAACCTGGTGGGCTGCAGTCCATGGGGTCGCTAAGAGTCAGACACGACTGAGCGACTTCACTTTCAATTTTCACTTTTCACTTTCATGCATTGGAGAAGGAAATGGCGACCCACTCCAGTGTTCATGCCTGGAGAATCCCAGGGACGGGGGAGCCTGGTTGGCTGCAGTCCATGGGGTCACACAGAGTCGGACACGACTGAAGTTACTTAGCAGCAGCAGCAGCAGCATACACCTGAGACTAACAATGTAAATCAACTATCTTCCAATATAAAAGAAAAAAATTTTTTAAAGGATAAGTTTTGTAAAAATGGAATCTTGAAAAAGGAATTTTATTTGTGATCAAGCTGAATAAAACTAAATACATTTATTATTTGGATCTTTGAAAGTTTGAAATTTGAAGGTTCATGTACTTACTGTAGTCTTATTATGGTTATTTTTGATAAAAAATGAGGGTAATTATAAGAGAAAGATTTTTTCATTAGAAGCTATAATATATACTTATGAATATTAAATTCTAGTTCTGTTAATTGTTTCAGCTTTGTTTTCTACCTGTAAACTGACTAGATCTTAAAATTCTAGTTTCTTCCAATATCTGGCTACAACTTTCCAAACTAACATTTCCAATTTATCTCCCATCCTTCTGACTTATGAGAACTAACACCACCCTTTTTCTGAAGCCATGTAAATTAAGGTTGGACAATGTGATGTAAAGTTTGGAGAAAACAGTCCAGCAGCTTGTGTGTGGACAGTCTTCATGCCTGTTGCTATGTGGCCCCTCAGAAAGAACATGAGACATTCAAACTACAAACCAGGAAAACCTATCAGATTACAACTGCTTGCTGTCACTCCATCTAAAGATGCTTCAAACCTAACATCTAGAAATCATCTTGACTGGCTAGCTTCAGAAGTCAAAAACTCGTTCGTAGTTTGCTCCAATTATTATCCATTGTTTTTCTTTTGTTTCCATGTAAATGCCTCTTATTAAATACCTGGTTGATAATCCAATTATAGGCCTAAACTTGGGAGCCCACCTGCATCATTGCCTCCTAAAGTGAGTTTAGCTGATCTGACCTATTCTCAGGGCTGAGAAACTGCTTTATTAAGATATGGAACAATCTACCATTCAGCTATTAATCTATTCTACTCTCTACAATCAACTCAGCTTTTAATTATGAAACTTCCAGAGATATTTCAGAAGAGAGAACTGATGGATCTCCTGATAGGTGATCAGTATTGGCATATTGATGATTTTAAAGATACTTAAGAAACAGCCCATGCAAAGAAAGATATAGTTCTTCCTCTGTCCTCTTGAAAGCAGGAAAGCAGCCCACCAGGCTCCCCCATCCCTGGGATTCTCCAGGCAAGAACCCTGGAGTGGGTTGCCATTTCCTTCTCCAATGCATGAAAGTGAAAAGTGAAAGTCAAGTCACTCAGTCGTGTCCAACTCTTTGCGACCCCATGGACTGCAGCCTACCAGGCTCCTCTGTCCATGGGATTTTCCAGTCAAGAGTACTGGAGTGGGGTGCCGTTGCCTTCTCCGTATTTCTTCACTAATTAGTACATAAACCTAAGTATGTTTGTCTTGTCAGTTCTTTACAGACTTACTGTTTCTTTGTCTAAAAGGTATATAAGCAGCTTGCTTTGGTCACTTCTTGGGTCTCATAGCCATGTATATTGTGATCTCTGTACATATGAAGTTAAATTTGTTTTTTCTTCCTATTAACCTGCCTTGTGTCTCTTTAATTATTGCACTAGCCAAAAGAACTAAGAGGGGTAGGGGGAAATTTTCCACTCATTGATGTAGGGAAAGCTATTGATGTTTTCAAACACCAACCTGTCTGGAGAAACAGGTGAATAAGAGTTTTTTGAGTGAGAGGCTGGGCTGTATAGGTCCATGAAGGGACTCCTGAGCTTAGAACAAGGCTTATGAGGACCAAGAGGCCTGGATGGGTGGAGGGGATGGTTTCTACAGTCTCTGGATGCAGCCCTGAGTGCCCAGGGCATCCAGCACTGTGCCTCCTTCTAGCACCAGCAATGACCACTCCACCCACTCCCATGCAGACTTTTGGGTTTTGATTACTCATATTTCATCCAGTTTGAGATATAATCAGCTGTAAACTGTACCATTTTTTACATACAACTAAGCAAGGAAAACCGCTGAAGAGGGAGACTCCATGTCAGAGCTGGGACACCAGAGATTAAGAAATTTTCCCAAAGAAGAGACTGGCTGCAAACATGCATGTCTTAATCCTGGTACTATGTGGAAGGAGAAAAAATAATTCTGAGAATCTGAACCACAAGTCTGTCCTCATGCAGGTTTGATTTCATTCTTAAGTATGTTCTAAAAATATTCCAATACTTTGGTCACTTGATGCAAAGCCGACTCCTTGGAAAACACCCAGATGCTGGGAAAAATTGAAGGTAGGAGGAGATGGGGACGAGAGAGGATGAGATGGTTGGATGGCATCACCAACTCAATGGTCATGAGTTTGAGCAAACTCCAGGAGATAGTGAAGGATAGGGAAGCCTGGCATGCTACAGTCCATGGAGTCACAAAGAGATGGACATGAGCGACTGAAAAACAACAACAAATGTTCTAGAAAAGTCAAGCAGAAAATTAAGGTCATTTCATGTTGGTAGTGCCTCAGAAGTGACTGCCAAACACACATCCTCTCCTGGAGAACTAGGCTGCTTTCCTGGCTGACAGCTGTCATAGGATACCATCGATTTTAAGACACATCCCAATTTCAGTGATGTTAAATGTGCAGAAACGTGCTCCTCGGAATTAATAATATTTATGGGCATGAAACAGATGTGCTGTTGGCTGCACTGGTGATCAATTCACCCGGATTTGCCTGGAACTTTCCTGGCTTTAGTCTGGAGTCATCTTCATTGAACTCTCTCAGTCCTGGACAAAGGTTGACCACTCTACCTACCTCAGTCCTCTTCTGGGGTTGTCTCCTCTGGTCTAGGGGCCTGGTATGCTACCTGCATCCTTGCCCAGAGGTAGACTAATTGCACCAGGCTATGGACACCTGACCCAGGGCATTCTGCCCACGGGTCAGCCACATATAGGAGTCGAGGTCAAATGTAGAAGGATGAGAGAATGGAAATCTGAACTTGGGAATCTAAAGACCCAAGATCATGCACTAGGCCTCGCCTTGCTGTCGGGTTCCCTTGGGTTTCTGTGCACTGAAAAATTGCAATAAAATCTCCCTCTTATTTATTTACTTTTTGGAGGGTGAAGGAGTTAACTACCATATGTTTTTGGCCCTTCTGGCTTAAGGGGTCCTGACTGAGGCACAGAGGCTGTTCTGCAAGGCTTCTTAGAATCTCCATGTCTGTCCTAGGAGCTGTGAAGCAGGGACCAGTGATGCCTGTCAGTGGGTCTGAGAGCTGGGGACACAGGCACTCCTCAGGCTCAGGTGTGTAAATGAAGCAGAAGTAGCATGAGCTCCATCCATTGTAATTAGCAGGATGACATGAATTATTTTCTAAACAAAGGCCAAGAGAACAGCTAAACAGTCTGTTTTATCTATGTACTAAATAACTGTACTTGGAGATGTATTTGTTCCCAAGCTCATTTTCACATGTTTTCCATTTTCTCTTCCCCCTACTCCATCAGGAGACTTCTCCAGGGAGGAATTGTGTCTCTTTTCTCATATCTGCCCCACATAGGACCCAGCACAGATGCATATTTTCTTGTAAGCTTCCCAATGACAGGCTCCCCTTGTGGCTCAGCTAGTAAAGAACCCGCCTGCGATGCAGGAGGCCTCGGTTTGATCCCTGGGTTGAGAAGATCCCCTGGAGAAGGGAAAGGCCACCCACTCCAGTATTCTGGCCTGAGAACTCCATGGACTGTATAGCCCATGGGGTTGCAAAGAGTCGGACACTACTGAGCAACTTTCACTTCATTTCACTTCCCCAGTGACAGGGAGCAGATCTTCGTGGCTTGCTAACACTGAGCACTATCATGGCACCTCATAAGTTCTCAGTGAGTGAGTATGGAACTGAGATGAGCTTTAGACTCAACATACCTGAGCTGTGGATGGAGTTCTTCATCCATTCCTTCACTGAGTATTTATGAACTACTATATGCCAAATATTATAGTAGGCCAGGAGTATTCAGTGATGAATGAGACAGGTGCTGTCCCTGCCTCCATACACCTTATACTCTAAAAGAAGTTCAGACAAAAACTTAATAAGCAGACAAATAAATAAAGTCATAAGTTATGATAAATGCTATGAAAGGTGGCAGGGATAAAATCGTTAGGGAAGACCCCTCTTAGGTGGTGACAACTGTCAGGGAGGAAAAACATTTCCTCTTGGGTTTAGTAATAGGGGCCTATGAATTAAAGTGACAAAAAAATTAGCAAGAGAAAAGATAGAATTTTGTTCTTGTATGTATGCAGGAGTTCACAGAAAAATGTAACTCAAAGAGGCTGTTACAATTTAAGACCTATATACTATCTTAATAGAGGAAGGAAAGAGGGAGAAAAGCACTTATGGGAAAATATATGACTTTTAGAAAAGATATACGGCCCTCAGGAGAACAGATGGGAGAGGTGATATAGTTTTGTGACAACGTCTAAGAGATTTCTTATCCCCTTGCAACTTCTGTCTGAGTGAAAGAAGTCAGTCTTTCCTGGTGCAAAAGTCTTAGGGAGAAGATTGACAGTTGAGTTCTGTTTTTTTAAAAATTAATTTATTTTTTAATTGAAGGATAATTGCTTTACAGAATTTTGTTTTTTCTGTTAGACCTCAACATGAATCAGTCATATGACAATTGAATTCTTTGGGGAGGCTCTTCTTTTAGGAAGAAAAAAGGAGTTCAGGAAAAAACATTTTCAGCATGGTATATTCCAGATCCCTTCACTGTGAAGGTGAAACCTCAAAGGGCAAGGAGGAGCTGACCTCATACCCTGAGTCAGAAGGTGTTCTAGGCAGAGGGACTGTGGGCAGAGTCCCTGGAGTGGGAAGGGCTTTCTCCCCAGAATATAAGGAACAGGAAGAGAAGTAAGAGTAGATTTGGAACAGGAAGGCAGGTCAGACCATGAGCTGGGTTTGGGAGATCGTGGCAGGATTTGTGAGCTCCGGTATTTTGTGGTGAGCTTTTTAGAAGCCACGAGCCTCATGATGTCTGTGAGGCCTCCACTCCCAGATGAGGAAGCCCAAGGCAGCTTCTCTGTGGACTGCAAAACTTTACAGCTGGAATGACCCTAAGCAGTGACAGGTTCCACTTTATTTTACAGCTGTGCCCTCTGTGGGGCCCTGCAGCCCTCCTCACCATGAAGCCTCCCCAGAGCACACCTGGGACGCAAGAGCAAAGGCCCAATATGCCTTCACCAACCGAGCCACATGGCTGGGCTCTCAGCTCAATGATGGGCATAAAAGCAGGTAACTGGTGAGTTCATCAGCATCACTGGGTGCTCTGGACCCGGTGCTGAGCTATTACCTCATGTTTACCCAGGACTTTGTGCTTCTCAAGGTGGTTTCATACAAATTAAATCATGTAGACTTCTCTGCAGCCCTGTGAGGGCTACATGATGGGGTGAAAGAGCTCGGGCCTTGGGATGGGGACAGCTGGGCCTGGATCCCAGCTCTCCTTCTTGTAAGCAGCATGATCTCGTGAATGTTACCTCTCTTCTCTGAGCCTTACTTTTCTTCAACTGTAAAATGGGATCCGGTCTCCATAAGGATCCAGAGAACCTGTATGTGGAGTACCGTTGGGGTGCCAGCACACAGCATGTTCTGCTACAAGCTAAGGTGTTGCTGTCGTGAGAGTGTGATGAGTCAGGTCCCATTCGATAGAGGAAGAAACAGGTAAATGGTCCTCGTATTGTTTCACTGAATGTTCACCACCAACTATCAGCTGAGGATGAGCAAAGTCAAGCAGCTTGGCCAAGGTCACTGAGTACAGAAGGTGCCAGTGGGAGCTAGCTCTGAGTCACTTGCGTGGGGTAGGGCAGGGGTGGGTAGGACCACCTAAAGCTTCAGAGGAGGGATGTTACACTGACCTCACTATGCCTTCCTTCCTCACAGTCACTGCCATCTCAGACCCTCTGTCCTAAGGTGCCTGCAGGGCTAGGGAGGGGTCCTGTCATGGATACCCCACATCTGTTCAGGTAGGGCAGTCATGTCCTCTTCCTTTCTCCTCAGTTTCTTAACCTTCTGATCAAGTGTTGAGCTTGCCTGAGTATCCTTGCTCCCTGGCCAAGGGCAGGAGTGAACCAGGGGCTGAGCACAGAGGCTCAGAGCCAGAGGCCAGTGGTGGCCTTAAAAATATGCGCAGGAATGAATTCTAAGCCAAGGTAGCTTTTTTCCCCCTCTCTTAAAGTCATTCTTTATTAAATACCTTCTCAAAAAATTTTAAAAATGGACATGTACCCAATGAAACTATTCAAAGGAAAAAAAAAAACACAAACTAAAACCACCCTCACCTGATCCCCTGTCCCTCAGACGATCGTTGTTAACTGCTTGTGGGTCACCTTTCAAAACTTTCCCTATACTCATTGTTATGGACTGGATTGTGCCCACTGCCCCAATTTGTCCCTAACCCCCAGTGTGTTTATTTGGAGATGGAGTCTATAAGGAAGTAATAAAGGTTCAGTGAGGGTTTGAGAATGGAGCCTTCCAGGGCAGAGGCCGTGTGAGAAGACAGCTATCTACAAGCCAGGAAGAGAGGCCTCACGACAAACAACCCTGATGGCATCTTTGTCTTGGACTTCTGGCCTCCAGAACTGCATTTCTGTTGTTTAAGCTACCCAATTTGTAGCAATTTGTTATGGCAGCCCTAGGAGACTAATACACTCCTAGGGCTGGATGAAAAGATCCAGGCACAAGGAGGAGAGCTTTTTAATTTTTTTTACATCAAACACATTTTGTATTGGGGTGTAGCCGATTAACAATGTTGTGATAGTTCCAGGTGAACAGTGCAGGGACTCAGCCATATATTTACATATATTCATTCTCCCTCAAACCCTCTCCCATCCAGGGTGGCACATAACATTGAGCAGAGTTCCACATGCTATATAGAGTAGGTTTTTGTTGGTTATCCATTTTAAATATAGCAGTGTGTACATGACCTTCCCAAAGTCCTCAACCATCCCTTCCCCCAACTGGCAACCATGAGTTCA
Organism: Oryx dammah; assembly: GCF_014754425.2. Classification (NCBI taxonomy): domain Eukaryota; kingdom Metazoa; phylum Chordata; class Mammalia; order Artiodactyla; family Bovidae; genus Oryx; species Oryx dammah. The sequence goes on from NW_024070209.1 coordinate 60,031,604, forward strand.
TTTTCTAAGTCTGTGAGTCTCTTTCTGTTTTGTAAGTAAGTTCATTTGTATCATTTCTTTTTAGATTCCAGATATAAGGAATGTTGTGTGATATTTCTCCTTTTCTGTCTGACTTACTTCACTCAGTATGACATTCTCTAGGTCCATCCGTGTTGCTGCAAATGGTCTTATTTCATTCTTTTTAATGGCTGAGTAATATTCCACTGTATATGTGTCAAAGTCAAGTCACTCAGTCGTGTCCGACTCTTTGTGACCCTGTGGACTGCAGCCCACCAGGCTCCTCAGTCCATGGGATTCTCCAGGCAAGAATACTGGGGTGGGTTGCCATTTCCTTCTCCAGGGGATCTTCCTGACCCAGGGATCGAACCCGGGTCTCCCGCATTGGAGGCAGACACTTTAACCTCTGAGCCACCAGGGAAGCCCTCCATTCCTCTGCTGATGGACATTTAGGTTGTCTCCATGTCTTATCTGTTGTAAAGTGTTGCAATGAATATTGTGGTGCATGTATATTTTCGAGCCATGTTTTTCTCTGGATAAATGCCCAGGAGTGGGATTGCAGGGTCATATGGTAGCTCTATTTTTAGTTTTTCAAGGAACCTCCATAGTGTTCTCCACAGTGGCTGTACCAATTTACATTCCCATCAACAGTGCAGGAGGATTCCCTTCTCTCCACACAGAGAGAGTGTTTTATTTGTTATTTATTTGAGCAGAAATGGGAGCATCCTATAATTATATTACTGTGGAACTAGCTTTTCTCATTAACACAATGTAAAGGCCATCTGGCTCCTTACTCACACCCACCTCCGATTCCATTATGGCATCCACAGCCCCCATTCCTCTTCAAAACCTATCCAGAATCCCTTTGCTTCTCCCAGCTGGCTGCTTCCACCTTGGTGTAAGTGCCACCCTCTCTCTCTCAGGGCAGCAGCCTTTTCACTCTTATCTGCTTCCAGTCTTGCCCTCTTTGGTCTACTGTCCTCAGAGTAGCCAGAGGGATCCTTTAAAACTGTAAGTCAGGGGACTTCCCTGGTGATCCAGTGGTTAAGAATACACCTGCCAATGCAAGGACAGATCCTACATGCCATGGGGCAGCTAAGCCCAGTGAGCTATTGAGTCTGTGCTCTAGAGCCCACGAGCCACAGCTACTGAAGCCCGTGCACTCAGAACCCATGCTCCGCAAGAGAAGCCACTGCAATGAGAAGCTCATGCACCACAACTAAACAGCAGCTCCTGCTTGCCACGACTCGAGAAAGCCCGTGTGCAGCAGTGAAGACTCAGTGCAGCCAAAATTTTTTTAATTTAATTAAAAAAAAAAACACAAAATGACCCTAAGTCAGGTCCTGTTGCTCCTCAGCTCAAAGCCCTCCAGTGGCTTCTTACCCCATGCAGAGTAAAACCAAAATTCTCACCAGGGGCCACAAGACCCTATGTGATCTGGGCATACACACACACACACAGACTCACACCAACTGTACCTCTCTTCTCTCTCATCTCACCTGCTCCACCCTGGCCTACTTGAGCTCTCTGTTCCCATCAAGCACACTCCCAAAGCAGGTCTTTGCACTTGCTATTTCCTCAGCCTCAGCTGCCTTTCCTCCTGGTTGCCATAGAGCCCCTTCCCTCCCTTCTTTCCAGACTCTGTCTCCCATCCCACCTTTATCATTCTTTATAGCACTAACCACCATCTGACATATTACTTCTTTATTTGTTTATGGTCTGTCTTTCCTCATTAAGATGTGGATTTCATAAGCAATAAACCTTGTCCTGTTCCCTGCTGTATCCCTAGTACTTAGAAGACTACCAGGTTTATGGCTGATGCTTGGTAAATGTTTAATGAATGACAATATGAATACATCTCTCCAAGTCAATAGATGTAACAACCTTTTCAACAGTTGCATAGCATTTGCTAATATGGACGGACCATGATTCGCTTAACTAGGCATTATTAATGATGTTTTTCTATTTTTTCTTACTTTAAACAATATTTGTGATAAACATTTTTGCATAGCGACTTTAATTATGGGGCTTCCCTGTTGGCTCAGATGGTAAAGAATCTGCCTGTAAGGCAAGAGACATAAAAGACATGGATTCGATCCCTGGGTCGGGAAGATCCCCTAGAAAAGGAAATGGTTACCCACTCCGTTATTCTTGCCTGGAGAATCCCATGGATAGAGGAGACTGGCCAGCTACAGTCCATGGGGTCACAAAGAGCTGGACACGACAGAGTGACTAACACTCACCACTTTAAGATATTGGTTCTTTTAATTCTGTAGGATATTTTCCCTAAAGCTGGGTTGATGTATCAAGAGATAGGCATATTTTACATTTAATAGCCATTACCAATTTTCCTTAGTCACAGTTCATAGGCAAATCCTGAAAAAAAAAAAAGGCTTCAATCCTTTCCCCAAACTGAAGCCAGGCTAAGATTGCCCTTAGGTCAGGAAAAGGGGGCTCTGTCCTAGGCCTGTACACTTTAGAGGGCTTTGTATGTCACAAAGACAAAAAATCAAGTTTATTAATGACCACACAGGACTTTTTCTCACTTGGGGTCCTGCATCGAGCACTGGGTTGGCACAGTGTGACCTGCAACCCTGAACATGAAAGCTCGTGATTAGCCCCATCTCCACATTTCCTCCTATTTTCTTGAAACAGAAAACTTCTGAGTCCAAATGCTGTGAAGTCTTGTGGGTTGTACCCCTGCTGACCTAGGAGACAGTCACTACTTTGGAGGCAGAAAGAATTTATTGGGCTGATATTTGTAGATAAAAGACTCATTTGTTGTGTCCCTCAGAGAGTATGGGTTCAGTAGGTCCTACCATAACCCAATACTATTTTTCAATAGTTCTATGCAGAGTACATTTTGAGAAACGCTGGGCTGGAAGAAGCACAACCTGGAATCAAGATTGCTGGGAGAAATATCAATAACCTCGGATATGCAGATGACACCACCCTTATGGCAGAAAGTGAAGAAGAACTAAAGAGCCTCTTGATGAAAGTGAAAGAGGAGAATGAAAATGTTGGCTTAAAACTCAACGTTGAATTCAGAAAACTAAGATCATGGCATCTGGTCCCATCACTTCATGGCAAATAGATGGGGAAACAGTGGAAATAGTGGCTGACTTTATTTTGGGGGGCTCCAAAATAACTGCAGATGGTAACTGCAGCCATGAAATTAAAAGACACTTGCTCCTTGGAAAAAAAGTTATGACCAACCTAGATAGCATATTAAAAAGCAGAGACATTACCTTGTCAACAAAGGTCCGTCTAGTCAAGGCTATGGTATTTCCAGTGGTCATATATGGATGTGAGAGTTGGACCATAAAGAAAGGTGAGTGCCAAAGAATTGATGCTTTTGAACTGTGATGTTGGAGAAGACTCTTGAGAGTCCCTTGGACTGCAAGGAGATCCAGCCAGTCCATCCTAGAGGAAATCAGTCCTGAGCATTCATTGGAAGGACTGATGTTGAAGTTGAAACTCCAATACTTTGGCCACTTGATGAGAAGAACTAACTCATTTGAAAAGACCCTGATGCTGGGAAAGATTGAGGGCAGGAGGAGAAGGGGACGATAGAGGATGAAATGGTTGGATGGCATCACCAACTCAATGGACATGAGTTTGAGTAGACTCTGGGAGCTGGTAACGGACAGGGAGGCCTGGTGTGCTGCAGTCCATGGGGTCGCAGAGTCAGACATGACTGAACCACTGAACTAAACTGAACTGAATGGGTGCTCAATAAAAATTGCTGTTATTGTTTAAAAAAATTAGTCTTTCAAACTAGTCTCAGAAAAAGAATGTCACTTGCATCTTTTATGCTCCTTGACCAAAAAAGCAGAAATACTCAAGTGTCCTCCTCTCTATAACAGTGGAGAAAGAGAATTAAGGTCAAATTCATGTAAAGTTAACATAAGAAAAACATGTTGCGGGGTAGAGGGAGGGGAGTTCTTTTTTAAAATCTAAGGTCCCTTTCATTAGAATTAACCAGTAAAACCAATATATTTATTAATATATTTTAACTGATTGATTTCAAAGAGTTACCACTCTGACTGGTTTAGTAAGATGCAGAATATAGTTCAGGAACTTTTGAAGAAAAAATAAAAAGTCCATCCAAAATGCCATCAATTTCATCCTGTAGATTCAACTCCACCTTAGAACGAAGTTTAGATAAGAATTTGACTGGACCAAGATCAACTAAATGCTAGACTGCTGAGGGATTCTTAAGACCAATCTGTTCAACAGACTCAGAACCTCTTCTTTCATTGGAACAGGTAGAAAATTGAATCATTCCAGCAAATGGAGAAAAAGTACCTCTCCTGGGCCAGAATATCATAGCAGATTAAGTTGTGCTCAGTTTTACAGAGAATATTCTTGAGATCATATTCTCTGATCTTGGCCAGCTGATGACTGAGTTTCCTGGTGGGACCTGTCAGGACCATCTTGTCCTATTTGACTAGCTGCCACTGGAGAATTCTGAGGTGTTTTTTTTTTTTTTTTTAATATTTTATTTACTTATTTGGCTGCACCAGGTCTTAGCTGCCGCACACGGAGTCTTCGATCTTCGTTGCAGCATGTGGGATCTAGTTCCGCGACCAGAGAGTAAACCTGGGCTCCTTGCGTTGGGTACACAGAGCCTTAGCCACTGGACCACCAGGGAAGTTCCTAAAGTTTTATTTTTATAATAATATTTAATATAATTTAATTGAAAAGTAAAATATATAAATTAATAATTCATCTTTATTTACTTTTGATTTTAAAATTTTATATTAAAGTTGTGTTTTGCTTTGTAATATTAATAAATTTGAATGTTTTATAAGAGTGATTTTATTTTATAAATTCTTAGAGCACTGGGAATGAGTACAAAGTTGAGTTGGGATCAATTTTGAAAATATGACAGTGCAACTCAAAAAAGACAAAGCCAGAAAAGGAAAATCAAAAAGGTAATCTTAATCTACTTAAATTTTTACAAACCAAAAACGCTGAACATGAGCAATTTTCTGTTGAGGCGGTTTCTCATAAAACATGTGAGCAGAGAACTTCACAAATTTTCTAGTGTACTTTTTATTATTATTATCCAGTCCATGGGGGTCACAAAGAGTTGGACACGACTGAGTGACTAAGCACACTTTTTATTGCTGATTAAAAACTGAAAATGAACAGGGAAAATATTCTCATCAAATTCACGACTTGAGGGACTTCCTTGGTGGTTCAGTGGCTGATTCCACACTCCCAATGCAAGGGACCCAGGTTTGATCCCTGGCTAGGAAATTAGATCCCCCTTGCCACAACTAAGACCCAGCACATCCAAATACATTTTTTAAAAAGTCATGACTTGAACAAGTTGAATGAAATCCTTGCAACTTTATATTTTTTACTGAGTGAAGATTTACTTACAGAATGAGAATGTATTTGGCCTCCATTTGCACTTGAAAGACTTAGGGGTGGGTGGTGAAAATGTGCCCCATTAGCCTCTCTCCAGAGTCTGTTCCGAGATGAGGCAGGAGAACAGGGCAGAGTCATTCCTGGAAGTCTCTGCTTATCAGACTCTTCAGGAGGGATGTGCCTCCTGGGACACTCTGGGCTCCTGGTGGGGCTGGAGAAAGAGCCATGCAGACTCCTGCCAGAGGGTGGGTCCTGATGTCCCCATGTCTGATGCTCTTGCCCCCTACCTACTCTGCACCCCTGTCATCTGGAGTAGGTACCGGTGTCACCTCTGGAAATGAAGGCAGCTGCTTTTCTGTTTCCACTTTTCTCCTAACACAGGCAGCCCAGAGCCCTATTTACCCACAGGAACCACCGCAAAGTGACAGTCCCTGTCGGATCTGGTACATCTAGCAACTGCCACAAGTCACTCAGTATAGTGTTGGAGCATCAGTGCCAAGGGAGGAAGTAGAACAGGTTCCTCATCCCTGGACTGAGGCAATGGAGGCCCAGAGTGGGAAGAGGTTTCTTCAAGATCACATAGCTTTTCAGCAGCAGAACTAAGACTGTTAGTGTCCAGTTCAGACTCTTCCACTGTGTGAATTAGGACTACTGAGCTGTCTTTACATCTTGGTAGAAGCTTGTTGTTTTGGTTTTTCCCTTTTTCATAAGGCAACTCTATCTTGGTAATTAGTAAACGTCCACGGGCTCAGGGATTTGGGTAAATCTATGGATTAGAATATAAAAATGTTAAATAAATATAATGACATTCTCCCTTTTCTAGGACCCTCTGCTTCCTGAGACTTTTGCTCAGCCTGGGATGTGGGTTACACTTTCAATTGCGTAAATTTCGAACCAAAGTTAGGGAGTCATAAAATGACCTCAGCATCCTTTTTGTTATGACATTTGAAAAGTATCCAGACTCCCTGATTTTTTTTTTTTAATTAAAAATATGTGTTTAGCTGCACTGGGTCTTGGTTGTGGCATGCACACTCTTAGGTGTGGCATGTGGGATCTGGTTCCATGACCAGGGATCAAATCCAGGATCCCTGCATTAGGAGCATGGAGTCTTAGCCATTGGACCACCAGGGAAGTCCCAGACTCCCTGATTTTTAATAGCAGAAGTTTGGAAATAAGCTTAATTGTCCATCAAAAGTGGACTGATGAAATGGCTTATCTTACAAACACACAGCAGCCTACTCCAGAGCCATTAAAAAAAGAAATGATACAAGAGCTTTCCTTTTTAAAGTCTTTAGCTAACTAATAATCTGCACCTTCCCATTCTGTCTCCCAGCCACCAAGTTCACCTTCCTGCATTGATGAGCTTGGCTTACTCCTTATGTAATCCTTTAAAAGATATTTCATGCACATAGAAGCATATACATGAATAGTCTTTAAAAGAAAAACATAAATAGAAGCATACTGAAAAACATTTGCCACACCTTTTTTTTCACATAATACATTCATTTATTCAATAAATATTTACTGAGTACCTACTATGTGCCAAGCACTCTTTTAGTTATTTGGAATTTGGTAGTGACCAAAACATTTCTTCCCTTCATGAAGCTTGTATTTTTGTGGGCCATAAATAAATAAGTATAAAGTGATTTGTGGTAAGTGCTGTGCAAAAAAGCAGGATAAGGGGATAGGTAGTATGTGTGTGTCTCAGTGTATTTCTGGGGGGACTGTTTCTATTTTACATGGTGTAATCAGCAAAAGCCTTGCAGATTAAGTGATATTTGAGCCAGGGCCTGAAGAAATGAGGGAGTGACCCATGTGTGAGTCTGGAGTTGAAGTTTGGAGGCAGAGGGAACTTCCCATGCTAAGTCCCTAAGGGAGGAGGGGACCTGCATAAAGATCAACAAGGTGGCCTTTGTAGCTGGAACTGAGTGACTACATCTCAGATATTCTGTATCGTTATTTCTCATTATTTTTCACATCTGCACTTTGTTCCATTGTGTGTGTGTGTGCGTGTGCGTGTGTATGTATGTGTCATAGTTTAATTAAGCAGTCTCTGGAAATTTCGGAGACTTTCAATCTCTTGTGATTGCAATGGATAACATTATCAAGTGACCCTTTGCACGTGTGGAAGTTTAGTTGTCTGCAGGATTAATTCCTAGAAGTGGAATTGCTAGGAGGACAAGGCGGTGTGTATTTGTAATTTTTACAGATTTTGCCAGGCTGGAACCATCAAAGAAGTTGTACTATATTTGCCCTGGTGCTAACAACATATTGATCTTTTTAGTATTCACCAAATATTTATTGAGCTCTTACCAGGGACTAGATAAATGCACATCACTGAGAATGAAAGCAGAAACCACAACTTGTCCTGACTCACAGAACAGATGTACTGTGCTGGACCGAGCCGTGATGTGCTTCACACATCAAAGCACAAACAGGCAGCACCAGTTTGTTCAGACCCAGAAGTCCAAGATAAGATCACTGGCACTTCCATTGATTCTCTAGGTTACAAAATCTAACCAGTCCTTGCAAAGAGCTCCCTATGACTAAATACTTTCTAGGGCAAAATGCACATGAGAGTTAAGGAGATCATCTTTTTTAGGCTAGGGCAATAGAGGAATTGTTCACGAAGGAGAGAGGTCTCAAAGAAGAAGAAAACTTTTGGCTTTCTAAAACAAAGGAGTCATGGGGGAAGAGCAGAGGTGGTTCTTATCTTAGATAAGAGCAGTTCTTACCTTAGAACTGTACACTCATTTCGTTTTTCGTATATTCACAAAGTTGTGCAACCTTCATCAAAAATAAATTTTGGAATGTTTTCACCACTCCAAAAAGAAACCCTGGGTCCATTAGCAGACACTCTCCATTTCCCACTGCCCAGTCCTAAGCAACTGTTACTTTACTTCCTGCCTTTATAGATTTACCTGTTCTGGACATTTATTATAAATGGAATCATACAATATGTGGTCTTTTGTGACTGGCTTCTTTCATTTAGCATAATGTTTTCAACTTTCATGTGGTAGCATGCATTAGCACTTCTTTTTATTGCCTGCTGCTGCTAAGTCGCTTCAGTCGTGTCCGACTCTGTGCGACTCCATAGACGGCAACCCACCCGTCTCTCCCGTCCCTGGGATTCTCCAGGCAAGAATACTGGAGTGGGTTGCATTTCCTTCTCCAATGCATGAAAGTGAAAGTGAAGTCATGTCCGACTCCTAGCGATCCCGTGGACTGCAGCCTATCAGGCTCCTCCATCCATGGGACCTTCCCAGCAAGAGTACTGGAGTGGGTTGCCATTGCCTTCTCTGTTTTATTGCCTAATAATATTCATCTGTATGTCACATTTTATTTACCTATTCATCATCTGTGTTGTTTCCATTTTTTGTCTATTATGAATAATGCTGCTGTGAACATTTGGGTACACATATTTATGTGAGTGTATGTTTTTATTCTTTTGGCTCTGTACCTAGGTCTGATGGTAACTATGTTTAGAACTGCCAAAGTGTTTTCCACAGTGGTGCACCATTTTTACATTCCTAGCAACAGTGTAGGAGGGTTCCAATTTCTCCACATCCTTGCCAATACTGTTTTACTTATTACAGCTATGCTAGTGGACATGAAGTTGAATCTCATTGTGATTTTGACTGGCATTTCTCTTTTTTCCTTCACCCTCCTAGATTTGATCCACAGAGGGCATTTAACAAAGATACAAGACTCAAGGAGGCCAGAAGATGAGGCTTATATTTCATCTTAGGCTAAACAAAGAAAAGAGGGTTTGGGGCTTTTTGAGTTGAGAGATAGTTATAAATATCAAAGCAATAAGGTCTTATTATTTTCTGGCTCTTAATTAATTTCTAGTTTTGCTACATTATGATTAGAGAATGGTATCTATAGACTTTTGGGGATTTATTGATATTTTCAATAAATTCTTATTGAATTATTATGGAGGGTATCAGAATATTACCCCAAAATATGCCACTTTGGCACATACAGATTATTTTGAGCTAATTGAGAGGCAATTGAGAACCAGAAGACACAGAAAAAGCTCTTTACCTTCTCCATTTGCCTAAAAATAAAGGATTCCCCCTTATGTAGAGGAAATTTACAGTTATGAAGGAAATTTCCATTTGTGAAGATGTCTCCATACTAAGAAGAAAGCTACTTTAGAGACAATGCTTATCATCTGAGACTCTTAACTACATAACAAGACAGTCTTATATACCTTACCCCTCACCAAATTTTCTATATATAAGATCATGTCATCTGTAATCAGAAATAATTTTGCTTCCTTTTTCCTAATTTGGTTTGAATGCATTTTATTTCTTTTTCACTCTTGCTAAGACATCTAGTACTGCATTGAATTGAAGTTCTATGAATTTTCTTTGTAGAAGCTCATCCTGGTTTTAGCACGGAAAGTCCCATGTCCTAGGAAGCTCTCAATCCCTGGAAAACCAGGAGAGTTGGTTACCCTAGTTTTCTTTTATAAGCAATAATGGAATTACCATATTTTCTCTTCCGTTCACTTCCTTTATCCGGAAGCTTTTTCTATAACAATGGTATGCAACCTTGGTAGCATCTAAAGGAGTTTAAAAAATCCTGATGCCTGTGCCTCATCCCCATAGATTCTAATTTAATTGGTTTGGATGTGGCTTGTGCGTTCAGAACTTTTTAAAGCTACTCAGATAGTTCTAATGTTCAACCAAGGTTGAGAACCATTGATGTGCAGAGATAGGGAACTATCTCCAAGATATATTGAGTGCAGCGTGGTGTGCATAATATACCACCACTATGTGTAAGATGGAATTGTTAGGTAGTTAGAATAGGGGAAAGGAGTCCAAAATGGCAGCGGCTAAAAGACAAGGAAGGGAAAAGCCCCCAAAAATAGAACAGAGGAAGGTCACAGGGAAGTCCGAGGACCAGAGTGAGGACTTCAGGTAGAACAGCACTCCTGACTAAGCCCAATTTGCATAGGGCAGGCCCAGGGGGAAGAAAAAAACATATAAAAAGAGGAGTCAAAGGGCTCTCTCTCTTTCTTTCTACACCCCCCAACCCTGCCCCACCTCCGTGCATGCATTGGCACACTCCTCCACTCTCTTCTCTTCTTTGAGGATGGATTCTCCTGCTATCTTCTAAATAAAATAGAGCTGTAACACTAATTTGTCTAAGAACTATGACATGGTTTGTTCAAGACTCGAGAGCTGTGACGCGCCGCGGGCTTTAATGTTCGTCGCTCCAAATCATTGTTGTGACGAGTCAAGAACCGAGAAGCATATACTCGCCTGACAGAATAAAAAAAATTTGTATATTTGCTTTGTATATAAAACTATCTTTGGAATAACATAGAAGGATCTGTTCACATTGGTTACTGCCAGGGGTATCGACTGGGAATAGGGAGGAAAACTTTTCACTGTGTACTTTTCTGAACTTGTGAAACAATCATTTATTTTTGAGTTATTTTAAAATTCTGTCTCTTTAATCTAGAAAAAACATTCACTGTCCTGAAAAAGTAGATATATAAATGAATAGGCAGTTCAATCTTTTTTTTCTTTAAAACCCTCAAACCACACAAATTTAACACCACCACCACTAGCAACAGTAGTTATGCATAAAAAACTTTCTGAGGAAGGAAATGTAAAATACATTAAGTACAAAATTATGTTAATGTAATATATTATAAAATTAAAATACATATTTATAAATATACATGAATATATATGTATGTGTGTGTGTGTGTGTTAAGTCTCATTCATTGTGTCCAACTTTTTGTGACCCCAAGGACTGTAGCCTGCCAGGCTCCTCTGTCCATTGAGATTCTCTAGGCAAGAATACTAGAGTGGGTTGCTGCGCCCTCCTCCGCGGGATCTTCCCAACCCAGGGGTTGCACCCATGTCTCTTATGTCTCCTGCATTGGCAGGTGGGTTCTTTACCACTAGCACCACCTAGGAAAAGGGAAGTTGCTCATTCGTGTCCGACTATCTGGGACCCCATGGACTGTAGCCTATTAGCCTCCTTGGAGCTCATGTACATATATGTGTATGTTATGTGCCCAGGCAACACCAAAGGGAGTTTACTGATAGAATTATAGTGCTTTTGTCTCTTAGATTAAAAAAATATGTAAACCATATTTATTATTTTTGTAATAAAAAGGGAAAAGAAACTTGATAATCGGGTGTTACTCTAAAGGTGGAGCTTTTGCTCCCCTGGAAGGAGTCAGCTTTGCCTTGCTGATGTGGTGGCTTTTGCTCCTCTCCCTTTCATCCTGTGCCTTGTGGGATCCTCTCTTCTTGCTCATGAGGAAGCCCAAGCCCTGAGGTTTCAAAATCAGCCCAGCTACCTCATGGCCATGGCTGGAGGAGGGCCACCCCTGGAGCCGGGCAGCTGCCAGCAGATTCCCAGACAGACTTCACTGAGTGCCTCCCACACGACAGCATGCTAGGCTGTGTGTGGGAAAAATCATCAGGAGACGGGACTCTGCCAACAAGGCCTTGCCTGTGTGAAGTGGCAGCCAGGACGAACGCACAGAAGCAGGCCTGTCCTAATATTTATGAGGCCAGGATGAGAGTATTAATAGAGGCCCACATCCCATGTGTCTAAAGATTTAAAAGTTGTAACTCAAGCTACCACACTGTTGACTAAAATATTATCTGTTCTCCTCCTGTAATAAATATAATTTTGAAGCCCCAGAGAAGCCCAGGTTTGAATGTAGAGTTCCCTCTGTGATTCCTTGGAGTTCTGTGTTTGGATAAGGCTGTGGCAGGCAGCTTCTCAGATGGTGTCCAGTGAGCTCCATCTCTTACACTCTTGGGTAATCCCCTCCTCTTGAGTATGGACATGAACCACCACTTCTTTATTTGTTTGTTAATTTATTTACTTATTTATTGACTGTGCTGGGTCTTTGCTGCAAACAGGCTTTTCTCTAGTAGCAGCAAGCAGGGGCTACTCTCTAGTTGGGTGCACAGGCTTCTCCTCGTGGTGAATTCTCTTGTTGCAGAGTGTGGGCTCAGGCTTCAGTAGTTGTGGAGGTTGGGCTTAATTGCCTCACTGCTTGTGGGATCTTCCTGGACCAGGGATTGAATTGTGTCCCCTACATTGGCAGGCAGATTCTTTTGTTGTTGTTGTTGTTAAATATTTATTTATTTGACTTTGCTGGGTCTTAGTTGCAGCTCATGGGATCTTTAGTTGTGGCATGTGGGATCTAGTTCCCTGACCAGCAATAGAACCCTTGGCCCCCTGCATTGGGAGCTCAGATCTTAGCCACTGGACCACCAGGGAAGAATCTGGCAGGCAGATTCTTAACCACTGGAAAGTCCACATTTATTTAATTTTTAATTGAAGCATAGTGGTTTTTCCATGAATTGCTTCTAACCAATAGAATGTATTAAATGGGATGGGATATCACATCTATGATTAGGTTATACAAGATAGTGGTTTTTCTCTTGCTAGTAGACTCTTTCCCTTCCAGGTTTTGATGAAGCAAGTTGCTGTGTGGAAAGGCCTATGTGACAAGTACACAAGGGTGGTCTTGTCTAACAGCCAGCAAGGAACTAAAGCTTGCAGTCCAATGACCCTAGAGGAACTGAAATTCTGCCAGTAGCTACAACCTTAGAAGTAGATCCTTTCCCAAACAAGCCTTCAGGTAAGACCTCGGCCCTGGACAGCACCCTGTGAGAGACCCTGAAATAGAGTACCCAGCTAAGCTCTGCCCAGATTCCTAACTCACAGCAATTGTGAGATAATAAATATGTATTAAGTCACTAAATTTTCAGTAATTTGTTACACAACAACAGAAAATGAATACAATGAACTGCTGGGAGAGTTGGCCCCCAGTCCCAGCCCCCAGCTAGTTATTCACATTCTCTTCCCACCCCCTCTTTATTTTGAGTCTTGAGGGACTTTGTGTTCATTCTTATAGACACCCACTTTTCATGTCAGTTCTGTCTCCCCTGCTTCCTGCTCCTAGACATCCTTCAGGCCTAGAGGGAGGGCACATCCTAACCTGGTGTAACCCATGGGAGCAATGCTGCCCTTGGAAGAGTGGGGCAGGGGATGATTGCAGGACCATTCATGCAGGGACTTCCAGGGTCCCAGGTACTCAGTTCAGTTCAGTTGCTCAGTCGTGTCTGACTCTTTGTGATGCCATGGACTGCAGCATGCCAGGCCTCTCTGTCCATCACCAACTCCCACGGTTTACTCAAGTTCATGTCCATTGAGTTGGTGATTTCATCCAACCATCTCATCCTCTGTTGTCCCCTTCAATCTTTCCCCAATCTTGTCCCCTGCCTTCAATCTTTCCCAGCATCAGGGTCTTTTCCAAGGAGTCAGTTCTTTGTATCAGGTGGCCAAAGGATTAGAGTTTCAGCTTCAGCATCAGTCCTTCCAATGAGTATTCAGGACTGATTTCCTTTAGGATGGATTGGTTGGATCTCCTTGCAGTCCAAGGGATTCTCAAGTACTCCCAGGTACTCAGAACATTCTATAAGAGGGGATCCAGGTCCTTGCCCTCTCTCCTCGGGCTCCCAACCCACTGGAAAGGGCATGGCTAGAAAAGGGGCAGAGTAAGGCCCTCCAAAGCCCAGGGCAGGGCCAGGGGGCATTCTCACCTCCTATAAGGCCAGCACTGCCTTCATAAGAAGCCCTGGCTGAGGGCCAGGTGGGTTGGATTAGACCCAGAGTGCTGCCCATGGAGTGTAAATGAGCAGAACCACCCCACCTCTGAGGGAAGTCTTCAAAGGGAGCTGTGGTTGAGCTGGATCATAAAGTGGGATGGCCTCCAGCAAGGCAGCAGGCATTGAGTTTTTGTTCCCCAACAAGGTGGTTTCTTTAGGGTAGGATGGTGAGGAGTTTGCCTGTAGCTCAGAGCGCATCTGTTAAGATTCTGCCTCTGTACATTGGTTGTGTTTGTCTGTTGTTCCATCGCTAAGTTGTGTCTGACTGTTTGTGACCCCATGAACTGCAGCGTGCTAGGCTTCCCTGTCCTTCACTATCTCCCAGAGTTTATGCAAACTCATATCCATTGAGTTGGTGATGCCATCCATCTATCTCATTCTCTGTCATCCCTTCTCCTCCTGCCCTAAATCTTTCCCAGCATTAGGGTCTTTCCCTGCCTTGCCTCATAGATGGAAGGGAGAAGTGAATTTATTCAGTTGCTGATATTCTAGTTTGCTCAATAAGCACTGATAGAAACTTTCAGAGCCTGGTCGTAACTCATGTCCTCCTTCCTCAGACTCTGAGAGCCACAATGAGGTGTCAGAAGTGTGGAGGTCTGGGTTCTGTGGTGCCTGCCCTTAAGGAGTGTGCATCAGGCAGGGCACCCAGTCTCTGCTGCTTCCTCTGTGAAGTGGAGCGGTTACTGCTGTCCCTCCAAGTGTGGACCACAGGCCTGCCGCCTCAGCATCACCTGGAGCCTGTTTGAAGGGCAAAATCTCAGGCCCCACCCCCAACTTACTGAGTCAGAATCTCTGGAGCTGGGGCCTGAGAATTTGCCTAACACATTTGCTAGGTGATTTTCCATCCAACAGTTTGAGGATCACTGAGATGGACTGTAGGAGGTCTTCAGGGACCTGGCTCCACAGACTCCCCCGACTCACCCTTGTCCAGGTACTGATGCAAGAGGTATAAGGGCTGGGCCCCCCAACGCAGCAGAACTGATGGGTTTCTGAGGAGTCAGATGTTTCACTTCTATTGTTAGAGACTGCTTGTTATGCTCTGAATGCTTGTGTCTCCCCAAATTTGTACATTGAAATCCTAACCCACAAAGTGATGGTATTAGGAGGTGGGGCTTTGTTCAGGTGCTTCAGTTTTGAGGGTGAGGCCGTCTTGAGTAGGATTAGTGGTTTTTATACAGGAGGCTCCCTGCTGTCTTCACCTGGAGAGGAGACCATAAGTCTGTGGCCCTCACCCACCCATGCTGGCTCCCTGATCTCAGACTTCCAGCCTCCAGAACTGTAACATGAAAATTTCTGTAGTTCCAAAGGCACCCAGTGTGTTCTATTTTGTTATAGCAGCTCAAACAGATGAAGATACCGCTGGGCTAGGGGACAGGGCCATCCAGTGCAAAATGAAAATGCAGGATGCCTTGTTCAAAGGGCAGGAGGAAAGCCTTTTTTCTCTGTGGTCTTCTTCTTGTCTCATCATGTGTTTTATTTATTTATTTTTTTAATTTTATTTATTTATTTGGCTGCTCTGGGTCTTAGTTGTAGCATGTGGGATCTAGCTCCCTGACCAGGGATCAAACCTGGGCCCCCTGCACTGGGAGCTCAGAGTCTTAGCCACTGGACCACCAGGGAAGTCCCTCATCATGTGTTTTAAAAGTTGCTATTTAGTGTCATGCCATCTCAGGAAGGGGACACTTTCAGGGTGAGTACAGACCCTCACAGGCTTCTGGGGCTCTGTCTCAACCCCCACCCTTGCTGAGTCCATGCCCAGGCCCCTGCGGAGGGCACTGCAGCTGATGGGGAGACTGCTGAGCTCTGGCTGGAGCAAAAGTGATTGCAGCTGGAAGAAGGCAGTGCAGCCAGCAGCCCCTGGGGTACTTAGGGTGATTAATGAATGCATTTGGAAATTTCCTCCTGCTTCGGCCTCAGCTGGCACCTGAACTGTGGTCGATGCTGCAGTACATTTCTGTATAATCTCTTTTGACAGCTGGGAGGAGGGCAAACCCACAAGACTAACCCAATTACAGTAAAAAGAGAGATCTGGCCGCTCCCTGCTGACAAGGGGAACACAAGGGCATCCCAATTCAGAGATGTAATGCTTCAGGACCGGTGAGCTGCTAGCACAGCAAGTACTTGCCTGTCCAGCTTCCTGGCATATTTTTACTTCTTGACAAATGGTGGCTGTCACTGTTCAACTGTGTCAGGGAGGGTGATGTGGAGGGAGCTGAGGGGGTTGGGCTCCCCACACTCCCATCACCAAGCTTGTGATGCATCAACCCAAGAGGAGATTGACAATGATAAGATCCCTGATCAGGGACTCAGAAAAGCTGGTGTCTCCTCTGGTTCTCTGTCTCATGGGGTGGCCTCCTCTCATCCATTCAGCCTGCCCGGCCTCAGTATTCCCATCTGTAACATGGAGGTATCCAGTGAGATTATGCCCCAGGTCCACCTCTTTCATATTTATACATTTTGTATGATTCATATGATGAAAGATTGAGAGAGATTTCAGCCTGTGCAGTTAGTTGTACAGGAGGATCATTAAGAATGTAGCACAGAGTGGGAAATACCCTGGATGGTGTGTTGGTCACATCACAAAAACGTCAGGAGGATCATTAAGAATGTAGGGCCAAGTGGGATATACCCCAGATGGTCAGTTGGTCACATCACAGAAATGTCATAAAGAATCTGATGCTTGTTTGTTGGCCATGGGGGCCCACTGAAGGCATCTTAAGGGGTAAGGGTTATGTTCAAAGTTGAACCTTAGATGAAGTAGAATGCCAAGTTTCAGAACTGAGAATAAAAAAAGCCAGTTGTGGGGCTACGCCCAGATGCCTTTGCCCTTGGACAGCTCTGCTGCCTTCCTAAGAATGGTCCTAATTCACAACCAGCAGGCTGAGTTCTCATTCTGTCATAATCTCACCATCGCTTGGTTCCATCATAACCTTGGTTTGGTCATAACCTCACAATCATTTGGCATTATCAGACCTCTGCATTTTTGCCAACCAAATGGGTATGAATTGATATTTCACTGTAATTTTAATTTGCATTTTCCTGGTTAGTAGTGTGGTTGAACATCTCTTTGTATATTGATTGGATAGTTATGTTCCCTCTTCTGTGAGTTTGTCTGTTTTTTCTTATGTTGTTAAAAAATCCACTCCCCTGCCCCCACCATAGATTCTGGTTACTAATCTTTCGTCATTTACATGCAGTGCAAATGTATTTTCCCAGATTGTAGTTGGCCTTTTAACTTTGTCAATGGTGACTTTAGAAAAGCAAGCAGATAATTGTAACATAGGTGAATTTATCAACATTTTTATTATACTTATGTTTATTCTTTGTTATTACTTTAAGAAATCCTTCTTGCTCTCAAATCATAAAGCTATGTTTGATTTCTCCTCTAAAAGTGTTCATGTTTTCCTTTCATCTTTAGGTCTTTGCAGACTAAATTTATTTTTTATATGGTGTAAGATAAGGACGAATCAGATTGGCTCCAATTTTCTCTCTTTCAAAGGGATACCAACTTGTCCAGTACCACACAGTGAGTGGTTCAAGGCTCAGCGCTCGTGCCCCACCTGGGAGAGGGTGATGTAAGTAGGTGCCCACTCTCAGGTGGATGAGGGTCTGCAGCACAGAGTGAGCCCTTTCTTCAATTTTGTGTCCTGGGCGCCTTGCTTGCCTCACCCTATTCGGGCCCTGAGGTCGCTCTCCCCTTCCCTCCAGAGGACCCAGCCTGTGGCAGGAAGGCTTGTCCTGATAATATGCACCAGGATTTTGGGTCTCCTGCCCAGGAATGTTGGTTCTCCAGGCAGAAGCATCTTTGTGAAGAGGGAGGGAAAGGAGCCTTGAAATCTCCAGCTGGGGAAGGAGGGATGTCTGGGACTGGAGGGGGCAGGATGGGGGGCAGGAGTGCTGGGACTAGAGCCCTGGAAGTGCTGTTTTCTGAGGCTTCTGGGGCAAGTGGCTGGTGCATAGAAGCCTTTCTCCTCCGTGAGGTCTTGAGTGAACCCTGCAGGGTCAGTGCTGTGGGTTCCACCCCTGCCTTCCCCATAGAATGTGGGAGGTCTTGAGGGCATCCAGAGGTTTAAACTACTGCATAGACTTGGAACAGATAACAAAATAGAGAAAGACTTTTTTCTTTTAATTCTCTTTCAATCCGTCTAATTGTATCCGGGAGAAAGTCTCCCTTTGGTCTGACTTGTCTAATACTTGCTAATCCCCTCTTTTAATTCCTGAGACTGGACCTCAGGCTTTGCAGCCTTGGTAGCTATGGTATCTGTTGTTCAGTCGCTCAGTCATGTCCAGCTCTTTGTGACCCATGGAATGCAGCCTGCCAGGCTTGCCTGTCCTTCACTATCTCCCAGAGTTTGTGCAAACTCATGTCCATTGAGTCAGTGATACCATCCAACTGTCTCATCTTCTGTCACCTCCTTCTCCCTGGTGGCGCAGATGGTAAAGCGTCTGCCTGCAATGTGGGAGACCCAGGTTCAATCCCTGAGTCAGGAAGATCCTCTGGAGAAGGAAATGGCAACCCCCTCCAGTACTCATGCCTGGAAAATTCCATGGATGGAGAAGCCTGGTGGGCTACAGTCCATGGGGTCGCAAAGAGTAGGACACGACTGAGCGACTTCACTCTCCTTATCTGACTAGATAGTTAATCACACTTTTGTTTTCACTGTATTTATATTGGGAGGGCTGTCTTCTATTCTGGCAAGTGATGGCAGTTTGCTGTTAGTGATGCTTACAGAAAGTTTCCTTTTCTGATACACGTGTTCTGAGCACAGAATTTCACCTAGATATATAAAGTCACATTTCTGTGTGTATTTGGATAAAGAGAGGTATGTTGATGGTGGTGATCTCATGTTTTTTTTGTCTTCCTTAAACTTTGTAGTTTGCATTTTTTACAATGAGCATACATTCTTTACATAATCAGAAAATAACTGTTTTTGTTAAGGAAGAAGAAATGAATGTTTAAAGGAACACATTAAGTATAGAATAACACAAGGACTATGGGTTTGGCGACATAGTTGACAGCCAGGGTAGGGCTCCCTCTGGAAGACTGAAAAAGAGGAAGGAGCTGACTGAACAGAGGACAAGGACAGCCTTCCTCTTGGGGGAAATTCAGGTGCCTACTGCCCTGGGGCTGGGCTTTGTCCCTTCAGCGTTGTTCAGAGGATTCTGTTTCAGAGTCTCATTTACAAGTTTTGAATCATGTAAAGCACTGATTGTTTGGGAAGATGAGGCCAAGTACATGCCCCACGTTGGGGTGGACAAAGGGAACCTGGCGGGGTCTAAACATCTCTTATTTGGGAATGCTGTCCTTTGAGTGGTCCGTTGTACCAGAGCTGACAAGTGACAGCCTTCTCCCTGCTGGGCTGTTCCCCATCTGTGGTGACCACTGTCTGGCTCTCTTCCCAAAGAGTCCTGGCAGCCTGTGCCAGGGCACAGGGCCACCCTTCCCCAGTGTAACAGGAGCCCCTGGGGCAAAGGATTCCTGCAACACAGCCCTCTGACTCCTCAGTTCACTGCTCTCAGGAAAAGGCTCTTTTCCAGATCACATCCAGAGTTACTATTTAATCTTTAATGGGGTTGACAGAATCCAGACACAACACGGAGCAGATAATTAATCCCAGATCTACCCGGGATTTACCTGGCTTCATGGTCTGATTCCGGGGCCTCTGACTATGGAGCAGACCACATGGCCACTAGTCAGTAAGCACTGCATTCAGCGTGACAAGACAGTCACAGGCCCTGCTCCCCTGGAGGCGGCAGTCCGTCGGAGAAGGCAGACAAAGGGTGGCGGTGTGGAGAGGGTTTGCAGGACGAGGGGGTGGGCAGCCGCGGTCAGCACTCAGCCCTTATGTCTAAGACAGGGCAGGAGACAGTTAGACAGAGACACATAGAAAGAGTTTGCCAGGTGAGGAGATGTGGGGAGGGGCAATCCAGGAAGAAGGAATAGTGTGTGGAGAGATCCAGAGGCCAGAGGGACCCTGCTGTGTTCAGCTGGGGGATGCCCTTTAAGTGGCTAAAGAGGAGAGACAAGGGTGGGGAAATGAGCAGGGCCCAGATCCTACAGGACCTTTTTGAACAGTGGTTCTTAATGTGGGTGGGATGCTTTTGTCCCCCAGGGACATTTAGCAAGGCTGTCATAACTTGTCACAAGTGTGTGTGTGGAGAGGGATGGAGCTGGGGAACCAGTGAAGTTGCTCAGTCGTGTCCGACTCTTTGCGACCCCATGGACTGTGGCCTACCAGGCTCCTCCATCCATGGAATTTTCCAGGCAAGAGTACTGGAGTGGGTTGCCATTTCCTTTGCCAGGGGATCTTCCCGACCCAGGGATTGAACCCAGGTCTCCCGCATTACGGGCAGACACTTTACCGTCTGAGCCACCGCTATTGGCATCTCGTGGGTGGAAACCCAAATGCTGCTAAATGTCCTGCAGTGCACAGGATGCCCCGGCAACAAAGAATGACCCAGTCCAAAATGTCAGTGATGCTGAGCTTCAGAAATCTTTGTGTGGGACCACTTCAAGGGCTTAGTTCTTTATTCTAGAGCCAGGGGGAAGCCATGATGGGATTTCACACTGGAGAGGGACACGATCAAATTTATGTTTTAAAGCGATCACTCTGGCTGTTCCAAGGAAAGTATTGATAGTTTTAGACCCATTCATTCTTTAGCTTGGGAATTTCCACCCTCTGTGAATCCCCTCCATGAGGGCTTAACTTTAACTGCCTTGTAGCCATCTGGGTCTTTACCACGGCAGGGAAACCAATTCATATATTTAGGAACTGAGCAGGCCAGGGACTTTCCACCAGGCATTATAGGTGCTGCCCTAGAGACTATAAAATGTTTAAGGCCTGTGTGGCAGACAGAAAATGTCCCCCAAAATGTTTGTGTTCTAATTCCCAAACCAGTGAATGTGTTACTGAATATGGCAAAACAGATTGAGATCAAGCTAAGGAATTTGAAATGGGAAGATTATCCTGGGTTGTTTGAATGAACTGGTGAAATACAAAGGTCCTTAAGAGGAGCAAGAGGGTCAGGTTCGGACACGTGGTACCAAAGACAGAGGCCAGGGAGAGATTTGAAGAGGCTAGGCTGCTGGCTTTGAGGATGGAGGAAGGGGACCAAAACTCTAAAATAATGAATGTGTATACTACTAAATTAATGGTAATTTTTTTTAATTAAAAAAAATTTATTTTTACTTTATTTTGCTTTACATACTGTATTGGTTTTGCCATACATTGACATGAATCAGCCACGGGTGTACATGAGTTCCCGATCCTGAACCCCCCTCCCACCTCCCACTCCATATCATCTCTCTGGATCATCCCCGTGCACCAGCCCCAAGCATCCTGTATCCTGTATCGAACATAGACTGGCAATTCGTTTCTTACATGATAGTATACATGTTTCAATGCCATTCTCCCAAATCATCCCACCCTCTCCCATTAAAAAGAATACATTTGAATCAGTTCTAATGAGGTGGATGAAACTGGAGCCTATTATACAGAGTGAAGTAAGCCAGAAAGAAAAACACCAATACAGTATACTAACACAAATGTATAGAACGGACTTTTGGACTAAATTAATGGTAATTTGTTAAAACAGCAACAGGGGGACTTCCCTGGTAGTCCAATATTTAAGAACCCACCTGTCAAAGCAGAGAATGTGGGTTTGATCCCTGGGAACTAAGATCCCACATGCCATGGGGCAACTAAGCCCATGTGCCTCATCTAAAGAGAAGCCTGTGTGCTGCAACAAGGCCTGATGCAGCCAAATAACAAATAAGTAAATATTTAGAAAAGTACCAAACAGCAACAGGGAACTGATGTAGGCTGG
This sequence comes from Oryx dammah, assembly GCF_014754425.2. Lineage (NCBI taxonomy): Eukaryota > Metazoa > Chordata > Mammalia > Artiodactyla > Bovidae > Oryx > Oryx dammah. The sequence continues at coordinate 60,053,467 of NW_024070209.1, forward strand.
ATAAAGTTGTAATTCTGAAATAAAAAAGAAAAACTGCATGATGGAAATTAAGAAATGTTATCTATTTAAAGGGCTTCCCAGGTGACTCTAGTGGTAAAGAAGTCACCTGCCAATGCCGAGATTCAAGGGACGTGAATTTGATTACTGGATTGGGAAGATCTCCTGGAGAAGGAAATGGCAACCCATTCTGGTATTCTTGCCTGTAAAATCCCACGGACAGGGGAGCCTGACAGGCTACAGTCCATGGGGCTGCAAAATAGTTGGACACAACTGAGCACACACACATTTTATTAAAAATTTTATTTTATATTATTTAATATATTCAAAAATATATAGAATAAATATAACACACAACCAGATATACTTACCTAACTCAAGAAATCAAGCAGTTCTCATACAGCTGAAGCCCCTTGCAGATCCACAAAATCTGAATCTCATTTCCCTCTCTTCCTTCCAGAGGTAATCAATATCCTAAAATTGTTATTTATTATCCCCATACATTTTTTGTACCTGCGTCTCCAAACACTATATATAGTACTGCTTTGCATGCTATTTTATGTACATGACATCATAATGCTTGTATTCTTAAGCAACTTACTTTTTGTATCTAACATGTTTTGAGAACTGTTTGGGTTGATGGATGCAGTGATTGCATATTACCCTATTGTATGAATAGGTTATAATTCATTCTGCTGATAAACCTTTAATTTGTTATCAGTTTCAGCTATTACAAACAATGTGGCCATAAACACTTTTGTGCCTGTGTTTTGGTGCACTTCTGCAAGGGTTTCTCTGGAACTGATTTCCTAGGAGTGAAACCCTGGGGATCTTGGATAACCAGCTTCTTCAGAGAGTTCCAAACTACTCTTCAAAGAGGTCAGGCCAATCTATACTCAACCAGCAAAGCATAGACTTGGTAGTGATGGTAGTACTGGTAGCCTGTAACAGTTTTATTGATATGACAGGTGTAAAATGGTATTTTATTGTATTTTTAACTTTTATGTTCTGGATTCTTATGGAATTATCTTTTCCTATGTTTATAGATCTACTCTGTTTCTTCATGAATTGCCTGTTCATCTTTTTGCCCATTTTCCCATAGAGCTTTCTATTATTAGTATGTAAAAATGTTTTATATTATTTTGGATACTAATCCTCTGAAGCTAGATATGTTGTAATTGTCTTCTCCAACTTTGTGTTTGTGTTTTCATGATGACATGTGTCTACTGAGGTGAGGTATCACCTTACTCTGAGGCAGCTACAAACCCTGTAGGACCCTGATCTCTTACTTTTTGTCAAGGCTCAGCTGATGCAGATTGTAGAGAGCTGCTCCATAAAATGATTTTCAAAGATGAAGAGGATCTTCTGGACATGCTCTGAATTATTAACATAATTTATTATGAAATGATATTCAGTTCAGTTCAGTCGCTCAGTCGTGTCCAACTCTTTGCGACCCCATGAATCGCAGCACGCCAGACCTCCCTGTCCATCACCAACTCCCAGAGTTCACTCAAACTCATGTCCATTGAGTCAGTGATGTCATCCAGCCATCTCATCCTCTGTCGTCCCCTTCTCCTCCTGCCCCCAATCCCTCCCAGCATCAGAGTCTTTTCCAATGAGTCAACTCTTCACATGAGGTGGCCAAAGTACTAGAGTTTCAGCTTATCATCAGTCCTTCCAGTGAACACCCGGGACTGATCTCCTTTAGAATGGACTGGTTGGATCTCCTTGCATTCCGAGGGACTCTCAAGAGTCTTCTCCAACACCACAGTTCAAAAGCATCAATTCTTCAGCGCTCAGCCTTCTTCACAGTCCAACTCTCACATCCATACATGATTATGAAATGATATACACATATTTATTTAAACCAGAGATCACAAACTTCATGCCTGCAGGGAACCAGGTGAGTGACATAAAAGATTAGAGTGGGCTGGGTAGGACGTGTGTGGTCCTCTCAGAGGCACTTATTTGAGGCTGCTCATGGGCTTCCCTGATGGCTTAGTCAGTAAAGAACCCCCCACTGTAACCTATTATACTCATCTTACAGATAAGGAAATCTTAGGTTTGGAGAGCATAAGCAACTTACCCAAAGTCACATAACTAGAAAGTAAAAGAGCCAAGATTCAAAAGAATCCTAAGGGCTCTTAGCATTTTTAACTATAATGCTGCAATGGTCATCAGGGTATAAGAAATAGTTGACGTCTTCTTAACTCTGCGATAAGAAGCATGGCAGTGGAGACAAGAGTGTAACTGGCAGCTGGGATAGGATCTCAGTGATGGGGAATGTCAGCACACAGTGAGGACTGTAGCCAACTGGAGAGGAAAGGCCTGTTACCTGGGTTCTCCATTCCAGCTGTCTGATGTCAGCAGGGAATGCAGACCAAGTGTTGACCAATCTTTTTTTTTTCCCCAAGAAAAGCTGAAAATCCAGATTTTAATGGAAATAGTAATTGACTTTTTAAGTATTGGCTATTTATCAAATTAAATAATTTCATCATAATTCTCAGGCCAAATAAAACATTTTTGTGGGCTGAAACTTTATGACTTTTGATTTAGCCCAGAATAAATTGATTATAGCCTGAACTACTTTTGTGAGTAACCAGTTCCATAAGAACCATATGAAATAACATTTCCTTCTACTTGCACTAAACAACATCAAGGAAGTAACAAGTGTCTCCCTGTATTAATTATAATGCTTACAAATTTGGAGTCTCCAATACAATCTCACAGACTTCAATCATATCTTATATTTATCATCATCTTTCTAGACAGAAGTTACAACTGATGAAATTAGTCACAGGACCTGGAACTGATGGTCCTGGTATTGACTAGGTTTCCACTGAACTTTATGAAAATGATTTTTTTTGCCTCAGACCAAGGCAAGTGTCTTGATGTCAGTAATTTACTTGAAACTACTGCAGCATTGATGGTGTAACACTGTGTACTTACAAGTTAGATTAAGCTTCAATTATAGGGGCAGTCTGTACCCAGGGTGTCAGCTAGCGCTGTATCAGAAAGGCCATCTACCAAGGTGGCCACCATGAGTGCTGGAGTAATTTATACCTTGATCTGCAGCAGACACTGCCAATCAGCATAGTGAATATCCGAAATGGATTTGATGTGATGGAATTCGTGCCTTGGTAATTAGCATGAAGAATGATAGAAAAGGACTCTCACTGACAAAGTTAAAGATAGTCAAGGTATGTGAATAAGGTAAAATATTTTAGAGGTGCTCCTCACGTTTGCCTGAACAGAGTATAAGAGCCTAGCATAAACCTGTGAAGACCAGTGCCAAACGCTTTGTCCTGAGCTGTTTCTGTCTCCAAATGTAGCTGTAGGAGGATTCTGGTTGTGTGATGCTGCTACCATGAAGATAATAAAATCGTGTCTCTGAAATGTTGTTAGTTCTGCTTCCAACAACATGCCAGGTAGTGGCTGGAATGCCTGAAAGAACAAGAGCTGGAACTTTATGAAATCTATGGAGCCAGTTGCATGAAATATTCTGTGCCTAATTGTTTGTGAATGTTTGTTTTGCAAATGTCTATATAGGGGGTTGAGGGGGTTTGGCCTTCCCAGGTGACTCAGTGGTAAAGAATCTGCCTGCCAATGTAGGAGATGAAGGTGAGATCCCTGGGTTAGGAAGATTCCCTGGAGGAGGAAATGGCAACCCACTCCAGTATTCTTGCCTGGAAAATCCCACTGATAGAGGAGCCTGGTAGGCTGCAGTCCTTGGAGTCACAAAGAGTCGGACACAACTGAGCTACTGAACACTCACACATACACACACACACATATAGGGGGTACAGTTTGGTCTGAGATTTGCTTTCATTATAACTTAATAGCCAAATAATGAGTGAGCAGCTGACTCTCACACACTTCCAAATGTTTGGGCTACCTGTGGACTAAAACAATCTTAGGTCAGTTCCCAACAATAGGTAAATGGAGCCAGACCTCAGGGATGAGAGGTGTAACTGAAGGCCTCAGGAGAATGCATGCTATCATCCTTTCTTCCTCCTCCACACTGCTGCCGCCCATGGGCCTTTGAGACCAGACTGGAGACGCCTCTTTTCTCTTCTCTCCCCTAGCCTTGGAGGTTGTCTGTGAGGTCTGAGAATGTGCCGGGTAGAATCAAATAGTTCCCATAAGGCTGGCCCCTCCCCAAAAGGAAACACACAGAAAAGCTGGGCTGCAGAGAACCAGCCCTGTGGAATGCTCGCCAATGAATATTTTAATCTCAAATCTGAATTAGTCACAGCAGTAGCTTTTCAGTATCTGTATTTTTTAAAAGTATCCTACATGCTGTGCCTGATTACAGAAGCCTATAGACATGTTCCTTGCCCTTAAAAGGTTAACAGGATATCTTTTTGTTTTAATACATAGATTGATAAATATCAAGCTCCCCTTCTGTGATCACCACAGCACAAACCAATTCTTCCCTTGGAGAAGAATCTCCTGTGGTTTTCCTTTTTCTTTAAGTCCATTCCTTTTTCTGTGAGATTCTTGATTTCCTAAATCTTTCTCTTTTCCCCTTTGTTTTTTCCTGCCCTACAAAGCTTCCTGTGGTTCCCCTTCAGACTTCAGCCTCCATCGTTCCTTAAGGTTTTATTCACTCTCTGGCTGGAATCTTAATCTTTGAAATTCCACTCGATGCAGGGACTGTCCCCTGTTCTCAAAGAGATGAGTGTCACTGGATTCCCAAAGCATTCCTCTGGATAGATATCTTTTCTCCTCAACTACATTTTAGACCTATCAAGGGCAGGGTCTATTTTTAGCTTCTTTTATATCTCTCTGCCTTACAGCACCTGCTCTACAAATAAATTCTCAGTAGACCATCACTTCTTTCCCCATCTGGGAGATGTATCTGTAAATGTATGAGTCTAGGTAATGGAGATGGAAAGCTATAGATCTGGGGGGGGCACCCTTATCATAGATAACATTTTTTGGCATTTATTAATCTAGCATTTCTCTTCATCATCATAGAAAAATCCTATAAAGTAGTTATAAATGCTATTATTATACCCAATAGCCAGTGAAAAAATTGCAGCACAATGAAGTTTAGTAATTTGTCCAGGTTCAGGAGGAGCGCGACACTGAGGGGAATCCCAAACACTACAAAATGATCTGGTAGAAAACAGGGAAGAGGTGTATGGGGGTGGGGGTGGGGTTGCTTCTCAGCAAGACTATAAAGTAAGGCCTCTTAACTGGTTTGGTAGTTCAAACATACATTCACAAATCCCTTCCAAGTGTGGAGCCAAAATATCTCCCCTTGAGTATGGGTTAGCCTGCTTATAGGACTAGCATATGGCAGGAGTGACAATGTTTGACCCTTGAGACTAGGTTATAAGAGGCATTGTGGCTTCTTCCTTGCTCTCTCTCCTGCTCACTTTCTCTGGAGGAAGCCAGCTGCCATGTTGTGAGGATACTCACTCAGGCAGCCCAATGGAGAGGTCCACGTAACAAGGAGTGGAGGCCTCCTGCAGACAGCCAACAAGGAGTGAGGCCTTCTGCCAACAGCTGTATGAACAAACCAAATTATTGGAAGCAGAGTCTCTGGCCCTAGTCAACCCTTAAGATGATAGTATCCCATCTGACTTCTTGACTGCAAAATCACAAGAGACCCTGAGCCAAGTCACTTGGCTAGAACTCTCCTCAATTCCTTCTCCATTCAACCTGTGAGATGATAAATGTTAGCTTCATTACACTGCTAAGTTTTGGGATAATTTGTTATACAGCATTTGATAACCAATGCGACTAAGTTAACCTCTAAGTAAGTAGTTCTTACTCTTTGGTAAGGAATCAGGAACCCCTTTGAGAGTCTCATAAGAGCTATGAATCATCTCAGAAAATGCACAGACACAGAAACACAGTTTCTTGAAGATCATATATTCTGATAAAGCCCATTCAAGGATCTCAGGTTAAAAATTCCTTCTCTAAATACTAGAATAGTCCAAGTATAAATTCTTTCCCACAAAATCCTTTTCCTGTGGATGACTAATTTAAAGCATTTTAAACAAATTCTTACCCTCAATTTATTTTTTCCTTGAGATGGAAGAATTTGTTAAGGAAGAACTCTCCCCACCCCTCATCCCTGCCCCTCACCCCAACCCAATTCCCCAGGCTCTTTCAACCCAGCACATTCCAGAAAGCAAAGGGGTCAATCTAAGTTTTCTCATGGTTCTATTTTTGTGACTCAATTCTTTTGGAAGAGAGAGGGTAACTGGTAAGATTTCCAGAAAAGTCAAAACAGTAGTTGCTAGAAATATAGGAAGGAAGTATGTTCTTGAAAGATTAAAGCTCCAGGGCTCAGAACTAAATGAGTTGGCCAGTTTGTATTCTTAGGACACATTGGAGCTTTGGTGAAAATCCTACTGCGCTCACTCTTCATCTACTTGAGCACCCCACTCTGTGTTTTCACATATACCCATCTCCAGGCTGACATCACTTGTGTGAAGGAGAAGCATAGTTATTTTTCTCCATTTTCTACCTCGAAAGATAAAGACTTCAAAAGGGACACAGACACAGGAGAAAGAGCATTAAACTTCCTGTATGAAGTCAGTATCTGCCGAATCCCTGGAGGCCATGGTTTCCGATCAAACAGTAATTGTGGCTCTGATTCACTTCTGCTTTAGGGACCCAGAATGGTTTTCGATTCTATTCATGGGTGCATATCTCTGGGCTGCAGAAATATGCATAATGCAATGCAAGAAATATAACCCAGGAAATGAGAGGGAGCTTTGGGGGCACCGTGGTATGTTCATTTGGGGCAAATTAAGGCAACCCTATAGGGTTTGGGTATATGGCAGTGATCCCCAGTCGTTTTGGCACCAGGGCCCAGTTTCGTGGAAGACAGTTTTTCCACAGACCAGGGATAAAGGGGGATGGTTTTGGAATGATTCAAGCACATGACATTTTTTGTGCCCGTTAATCTAGTGCTGCTGCTAATCAGACAGGAGGTTGCATGGCCCAGAGGCTGGGGACCCCTGAGTGGAAATGGAACTCTGGAGAGGTCTGGGTTGGGAGATATTTAGTAGTTAAAATGTGAGGATAAAAGAGCTTCCTCGTTGAGAATGGAACTCTGAAAGCTTATGGGTTGGAGAGGAATAGGAGCCCACTGAAGAGTGGGAGGAATGATTGTGAAACTGGTGAGAAAAACTGATAGAGAGAAAAATGTGAGAGAAATCAATGGAGAAGTGAGTTTAAATATGTGAGAAAGAGTTTCGCATGTGAACAGATGGATTGGGGAAGTGACAGCTGAAGCACGTCAATCGTTTTTAGCATGAATAGGGGCTCACTGATGGTCTTTGAAAGAGTATATCAGTGCAATAGAGGAGGCAGAAGCCAATATGAGCAGGCTGAGGAGTGAATGAGCTGAGGAATTGGCTCACATAAATACGGCTGAACAGAGTCACTCAAGATTTGAAACCAGAATGGGCAGAAATTTCTGTCAGCTCTTATTGTGGGTAGCTGGAAGACTGTAGTGAATGGACCATATACACTTTGCTGTTTGTTCATAAAATCTACCTTCACTCAGACTTCTCAGGTGGTGCTAGTGGTAAAGAATCCGCCTGCCAGTGCAGGAGACACAAGAGACTCAGGTTCAGTCCCTAGGTTGGGAAAATCTCTTGGAGGAAGAAATGGCAACCCACTGCAGTATTCTGCCTGAAGAACCCCCATGGCCAGAGGATCCTGGTGGCTTTATAGTCCATGGGGTCACAGAGTTGGACACAACTGAAGTGACTGAGCACACACATACTTTCACTCAATGAATAAAATCATGTTTTTAATAAACTGAGGGAGCTCTAGAGATATAAATTTTGGTATAGAGAAGATTTGGCTAAATGAGCAAAAGCCATCTGCCCAAATTAGAGCTATCAGAAGAAAAAGCCTTGCCAGGTAGTGACACACAAGAAATTGATCAGGAACCAAGGACCTGAAGGATACAGGGTAGTGAGAGAGCCACAGGTAATCCAAAGGTCAGGGCAGGAGGTAAGATGGCCTCTGCTGCCTCATCTGAATGCAATAACCTCTGAGACTCGGCCTCTCTGAATAATCAACCCTGGTCTTAGATGTATCTAGAGGACAAAGTTCTGGGAAATCCCACGGACAGAGGAGCCTGGTAGGCTACAGTCCAGGGGGTTGCAAAGAGTCGGACACAACTGAGCAACTAACACTTATACTTACTTAGAGGGCAAAGAGGAGACAGACAAATTGCAACAGACAATTCTAGGACTTAGATTCAGAACACAGGCATCATGGGATTTGTAAAATTATTTTGTTTCAAATAAATTGATTTCCTGTGTGTTTTAACAAATAATTTTATTATCGTTCTGGCTTTAAAAAAAGTGAGTAAAGACAACATTTTCTAAGTTTTTCCAGGCCGCTGGCAGGGGCTGCCCTCAGACTCCTGCAGTGTTTCTCTGTGCTTCTCGAAGGCCTACCCCTGCCTCTATGACTGTGTTACTTTGACAGCCTGTCCAGGGATTCTGCCCCCGGAAGATACTAGTTGCATGTGATCCCCAGTCCAACAGCAGAGCCCAGTCTGCTCTCGGCCTGCATTCAGGCGTAGGTAGCACTCCTAGGGCTCAGGCCCCACAGGACTTGCTGCTGAAGTCAGACCCTGTTCCCACTGCAGATGGCCTGCCTCTGCGCCCTTGCTTTGTGCCTGAATCTGCTGCTGCCACCGAGCTGGTGTCTCCTGCTGGGACATCTGTTGTGTTATGTAGGCTAGACAGAGGGAAGGTGAGGGCCAGCACCAACTTTCAGGAAGTAAGGCTGGAAGCCTACAACTTTTTTGGGGTGTACTCTGCCTCACAAAACCTCAGCCTGCCTGCTGTATCCACGGAAACCTCCACTAAAATTCAGGAAGAGAAGCAGGCAAAGAAAAATTTCTTGTTGAACATTTGGTGACCACCAGACATAAGAAGAGTAACAATCTAATATGCAAATCATGATGATTGTTATGAGCCCAGAAACCTTTCATGTTGAAAAAACCCTTCCTGTCTAGCTTGTAGGATGGAGTGGAAACTTGGCCACACAGCTGTGTCCTGTGGTCACACAGGACAGTCTCATGGGCAGCTCTCTTGCTGGGAGTCCAGAAGAATGGAGCCAGCCTCTGGTTTGATTACTGGAGGTGCTGGCTTCTTCAGTGTCACAATAAAGCAAAAACATGGACTTTGTAAAAAATTGGAAGGCAGCCGTGGCTCATTTTGCTAAACTTAAAGCCATGTGTCTTTGGGGACTGGATCTGACTGTGGAAAGTGCTTAATGCCTGTGGTGGCATTTTCCCTTGAGGAGTTTTCTGCCACAATTGCTGTGAAACCAGACCCCCAGCTGGAAAAGGGCCTCCTAATAGCCCAGTCACCTTGAGTTCGCTGTCACAGCACCCTGAGATCCTACCCCCTGCCTCCTGGATCTGCCACCTCCTAGGACCTGAAGTTGAGTCCCACTCCTAATGCCTACCAAGCAAGCTTTTGGGAAAATAATGTGAAACAATGATCTTATTGTTTTTTGTTTAAAATAACATATATTCATTATAAAAATTAAGTAATATAGAAAAAAGTACAATAAAAATAGTAATAAAAAACCTCACTATGAATCCTATAACTATTCCCAACATAAAACAAAACATCCTTGGAGACTCTGTTGTGTGTATGTGGATAAATAGAATACCTAAAAGAATTTTAAAAAATGGGATTACGCTCTGCACACCATTTTAGATGAAAAAAATTTAGTATTGTTTTACTTGAATTTAATGTTAGAGGGAATTGAAGCAAAACTTAGAAATGACTAAACTGGTTGCTTCTTCACCACAAGTTCGTAACAGTTTAATTCTCTTAGAATTAAAAACAGAATGAAAAACATTAAAAGATTGAATTTGCTATGCTTTAAAAAATAGAGAAGTTTCAATTTTAAGTATTTAGTATCTACTGACTTTCTGCTTGAATGATGAGGAATTTCCCACACTTACACTTTAGACCGTATCCAACTCTATCTCTTGACCTTTATTATATTCCCTTGTTGATGTTTACCTCACTTAATTTTGTTTTCTAAATGTACTTCTTGCTGTTTAGTTTTGGCTTTATATTTAATGGACTCAGTGCTACCTTCCATGTTACCCCATTGTTATGTGTTCATTTGTGTCCTCTCCAAAAATGTATGTTTGTGTCCTAATTCCCAGTACCTCAGCATGTGACCAATTTGAAAATAGAGTGCTTACAGGGGTGATCAAATTAAAATGAAGTCATTAGAGTAGGCTTTAATCCAATATGACTGGTGTCCTTATACAAGGGGACATTTGAACCTAGACCTGCACAGAGGGAAGACTACGTAAAGAGATGTAGGGAGAGCACCATGTGAAGATTGGAGTTATGCTGACCCAAACCAAAGAATGGCTGTTACTAAAAGAAGTTGGAAGAGGCAAGGAAGGATCCTTCCTTAGCTCCTTCAGAGGGAGCATGGCCTGGCCCTCACCTTGATTTCAGAATTCTAGACTCCAGAATTGTGCAACAATGTTGTTCTAAGCCATCCAATTTGTGGTGTTTTGTTATGGCAACCCTAGGAAACGAATGTACCTAGGTTCTATATTCTAGAATTTATTTTCACTCATTGCTTGGTTGAATAGATTTCATTTAAAAGTTGTTTTTCTAGAAGTTTCCTGAGCACTTTATTCCCTAAAGTTTTTGCATGCCTAAGAATGTTTGTCTATTGCCCAATTTACCTGAGGGATAACTTGGCATGTTCCCAATCCTTGAATCATATTTTCTTTCCTTCAGACTTTTCTAGATGTTGGTCTTCTGTCTTTTGGCATTCGGAAGGAACCTGGAAAAACTTGATTTTTCTCTTTTTATATGGTTTACTATCTGACCATCCACATTAAACTTTCTTTATTGCTAATGTTTTATAACTTCAGTAGGATATATTCTGATGTTGAAGAGTATATACCAATTTTGCTTGGAATGTATCAGTATATACCCTTTTGATTTGTAGGTTTAAGTCATCTTTGTTTCAAGAAAGTTCTCATCTATTTTATTTTTGAAAATAATTTATATTTAATTCCTTGTATTTTCCTTCTTCAGAAATGCCAAGGATCCCTATAGGTCTTCTATAACAAGCAGTTTACTCTAGAAACATGAATAAATTGTGTTTTTTGTTGTTGTTCATTTTGTGTAATTTCCTGGATTCTTTCCAGTATGGTTCCAACTGCTCAGTCAGTTATTTGCATTCTATGTCCTGTTGCATCTAATGTAGATTCCATCTCTATTGAATCTTATTCTTCCATTTTTATCCTACATCTACTAGCTTGCTTTTAATATTTTTCTTTCATTTTTAAAATTACTTCTTTGAACTCTTATGTCTTTTCTTTGGGGTTTTTTCCTAGAAAGATGTGTTAGCTGAAATTTCTTTGAGAATATAGAAAATTTATCTGAATATCTCTTCTGTTTCCTTGGGTAATTCCTCTTGTGATATTTATTTTTTTAAGTAGCTTTTGGGTGTATTCCCTTTCTCTACAATTTCTATGCGTAAGTCCCATTAATGTTTCTTTTTGTGAGTAGTTTTTTTTTTTTTCTTTTTGGTGTGGATCATTTTTTTAAGCCTTTATTGAATTTGTTATGATATTGCTTTGTTTTATGTTTTTGGTTTTTTGGTCATGAGATACATGGGATCTTAACTCCCTGATCAGGGATTGAACCCACGCCCCTGCATTGGAAGCTTGAAATCTTAACCACTGGACTGCCAGGGAAGTACCTATGGTTTCTTTTTTATTCTTACTTGTCATTGAATACGTTCTGCTACTGGCTGAATAACAATATGACAAGTAGAGAAGCTGGTGAGGGAATTTAAGTCTTTCAACTTCAACAGTTCTTATTTTTCAAACACCCTTTCAGTTATTTCCTTTCCCTTGGGGACCATCTCCTTTTAGCTTTTAGTATTCTGGAAACCTGTGTTAGACTCAGAAACTTCCTGTAATGCAATCTGGGGCCCCTGCTTCTACTTCCTCTACCCCTTATTTCATCCTGTGCATTGTTGCCACATGTCTCCCGCTCTGGAGGCGAGGTCAGCAGGTGACTCCTGCAGCCCTGCCTCTTCTGACCCTCTGCAGCATAGATCCCTCTCTTCATGGGACATTCTCCAATCTCTACAGGCAGCTTGTGCTACCATATCTCATAAATGCAATAAAGATGTTATCAGCCAACTTTCCATCATGGTCCTTTGAGAATATCTGGGTCCTACCATGGATCTAAGGAGGTACCTGGCATCTCTCTTCCCTGTTCTGGTTCTGATCCCACAGTAATCAACAGATTGACTTAACACCTTCTCATTGACAGGTTTGGTCCTTCCTTGTCTCATTGAAAATGGAGGTCTCCCTCTATTTTTCATTTCTTTTGCTTTGTTCATTGGGTTTCATAAAATGAGAGTGGGATAAATATTTTAACAGGAAGTTTCTTGTCTTGAAAGGCTAATTGATTATATAGCCTATTTATAGCTTGAGAAGATTTATCTGTATTATATTTATATGTGTGTACTATAAATTATAAATAGGAACATGATCTATTTTTCCATTAGTTTATATTATTCTGCTTCCTTAGTCTTAAAAGTGTCCTTGTTTGTCATGAATAGCACTCCTTAGATTCTGTTGGTTTCTTTTCAAAATGAAGATATATTTGTGACTTTTTATTATAAAATAGCAAATATTCATTGTAAAACATCAAACAATATTGAAAACAAAAATCACAATGAAAATCATTGAAAACCCCACCATCTCTATGTAACTACTATTAAGTTTGAGTGATCATCTTTTGAGAGATTTTCTAAGTATACACAAATGTGTCTGTAATTTGACAAAATGGAATTACAAATGCTCTTCTGTAAAGTTTTAAAAATTATAAAAATTCTGTGTTAATACATTATCATTAGAAGAAATTCAAAGGATGCTGACAAGTCCTTCCTTACTCTTTCCATCCTTTTCCCTTCTTTTGGGAAAAGCACTGGTCTCAGACTTCCAGGTGTCTCCATTATTCATTTAAATACATTTATAAACACATGAAACCTAAATGATTTTTGAAAACATGAATTAGATCATATTGAATATGACTGAAATTCTAAATTTGGTATTTTCTTTTTTGTTGTTGTGAATAGGATCTCATTTTTAATTAATATTTCTAATTAGTTCAAAGGAATTGTGTTTTGAATATACACTGTATCTTATATTCATCCACTTTACTCAACTGTTTTGTTAAGTCACATGAAGCCTCCATATCACTGCAGTGGCCAGAAGATCATTTTAGGTGACTGGGGTGAAGGTGGGACTCATAGGACTTCCTGTTTTGCTTCTATTTTTAATGACTGCTTTACATTAAAGATAAAACCAGCTTTGTTTTAAGTAACTCTATATCATGTTATTGGAATATATTTCTATTCCTCTTTTTGTATGTGAAAAGTGACTATTGAATTTTATCAAGTGCTGTTTCAGCATCTGTTGAAGTCATCACATTTTTCATTATTTAATCCAGTGAATTGGGTGATATTTTATTGTAATTATTAGTAACAGTTGCCTTTGTGTCAAACACTTCAATCATTCTTGGGATAAAGCCTCTTTGGCCATAAATAAATATTAGTGAAATCTATGTTTATTTTAATGTGAGATTTGTGGGTGGCTTTGATCAGGTGAAGATTCCCTATGTTGGGGCCAGTGTGAGGAAGGCAGGAGAGACTCCATCTTGACACCTGCCATCCATTTTAAAGACAGGATGTGAACTGGGCCTGAACCCCACCCAAGAGTGAGGAAACCATTGCTAGTGGAGAAATAAATGCTGTTCTCTCCTGGAGACTCTCCTGGAGACTTCCCTCCCTACAGATCACAAATGGAGATTACAGTTGAGGCCAGGCTGCCCTTGTTAGATTAACCATGGAGACATCCCCCTTGATGTATAATCATGCCCCCCCTTTATTGCTTTAACCTTAATTGCTTGTTCTCCTAGCACCTACTTGTTGTAAAACTCAATCATATACTAGAAAGAGGTTGCTAACATGTAACCAGTCACATAGTGGGGGGTATAAAACTGGGCCTCTCAGAAACATCATGGTCCTTGTTGGGAACTGATTCCCCTTGGACCTGCTGGTATAATAAACTGTACTCCACTGTCTTGAGTGTCCTCTGAGGTGTGTTTTGCAACTCTGGATTCCACAACACCTAAAGCAGTGCTTCTTACCCTTTTCCTCATTACTGTACCCATAGTAAGGATTTTTGACATTTTTTCTTAATTGACTCCCATGTAATTTTAATTCCACAGATATACTATATATCTGTATATATACTGTCTGTATAACTGCACTTTCTATGTAAAAATGAATAAGATTTTTTAGCCCCCTCAAGAATCAAATTGCTCCATCAGATTGCATTGAGCTGTCACTCCATTGTGAATACATGGCCTATAGTATTCTTTGTACATTACCTTTATTAGATTTCAGGATCAAGCCCTGTGTGTTTTTATATCTTGGGATAAACTATGCAATAGGCCATACTTTCAAGGTTCAGAAACAAGGTATTGGATAGCAGAGCTGCTTTAAGTGAAGACCAAGTCTGTTCCTCAACTCCCGTGTGAACATCCTGATAAAGACAGACCAAGAAATACATTTGACCTTTGTCATCACTAACAAAGTCAGCCCCAGAGCTTTCCAATTTCACTCCAATCCATCCCTAGAAGGCCTTTGCTAGGCAAGACATTGTAAACTGTGGCCCACAGCTCTTCACAATGTCAATCACAGGCCCTTTAGCGTGTGGATCAGAGAGTTTGCAATACTTAGTGGAAAAGAGAGGTTATAGGACAGGAGAGGAAACCAAGAGGTGATGACCTAGAATGTTATTAGATTCCTAAAGCTGTATGCATTGTGCATATGGCCTTAGCTGGACAGCATGACAGTCAGAGAGAACAAGACTCCATAGGGAAAGCTGCTTATAAAGCCAAGAAAGTGAAATCAAAGATTGACAGTACAATAGAGTTTGAACCCAGAGAGAAGTGGAGGACAGAGGTTGGAGCCACAGACTGAGCTGTAGACTGGGATGCTGCAGTAAGTATTAAAGTACATATGGATGAGAGCCCAAGGCTGTGTTCTCAGTTTGGTTCAGTTCAGTTCAATTGCTCAGTCGTGTCCAACTCTGCAACATCAGGCTTCCCTGTCCATCACCAACCCCCGGAGCTTACTCAAACTCATGTCCATCGAGTCAGTGATGCCGTCCAACCATCTCATCCTCTGTCGTCCCCTTCTCCTGCCTTCAATCTTTCCCAACATCAAGGTCTTTTCAAATGAGGTGATTTTTCACATCAGGTGGCCAAAGGATTCAAGTTTTAGCTTCAACATCAGTCCTTCCAATGAATCTTTGCCAGGAGCCAGCACGGGAGATTCCACCCATAACAAGGTCATACGAAGGAGACCTGATAAGCAAGGCTTCTCGACTTGAGGGACTCCCTGGGCTGACCCCACCCATGACAAGGTCATGCAGAAGAGATCTGACAAGCAAGGTGGATCAGGACTTGAGGGACCCCCTGGACCTGCTCGCGCATCTACCCCAAAACCAGAATCTGTCTGTCTTACTATTTTGTGCCTTTCACCAACTCTTCTGACATTAACAGGGGGCTATCCCCGACCACCTTTCTCTGAAAAAAGTCAACTTAGGGCTTTAGTTAATAAGTCTCCTGGACATGATAGGAGTGTTTCAATTCAAACCCCTCTGATGGCTTTCTAGCTTGCTTGGCAGGTTTATCCAGACTCTTGCAGCTACGCTTGTGATTTTTCACAGCCTCCCAACTGTGAGAGGCATGGGAAGCCTAAAACATTCTAAAAATATATAGCCTTTCGAAGATTAAAAACTATTAGAATAGTGCTGGTGTAGGATTTCACTGTTGAGCCAATGCTTGCTGCCAAGTTCCCATATCCCTTATCCATTGTGCACCTGGGAGTGCATTAGTTAACATAGTTGGAATGTAAGAAAAACAAGTAGTAGCCTTGGAATTAACCACATCAGACCTTTGAGCTAATTGGTTCTTTCTTTGTTGTAACTCACTGCACCTTTGCTCCGTGAGAATGTAACTCTGTTTAATACTTTCTGAGGCTGACATAGATTAGAAATATAAAGAAAAAACACTTCAAGGGAAAATAAGTTTTCTGGTTGAGCAGCCTTTATCAAAAGTGGGTCATAAAATGTCCACAGGCCTCCAAGGCCAGAAGATAATGTACACGACATTGTTTATGGGAAAGGTAAGCAGAAAAAATCCTGGTTTCAGTAAGGGCAAACTGCTGGAGTGTTTGGGCTGATTCTGAATGACCTTGCATCCTTCATTTCCCTCTATGTACAAGTCAGGGTATAAAAGCTCCTTTTGAAAATAAAGTTATGGACCAAGCTCACTGAAGCTTGGTCTCCCTGTGTCATTCATTTGCCAGCGTCATCCATCCTGAGGGTATCCCTGGACTCTGCTGAGGCTGGACCCCAGCAAATATTCAGGACTGATTTCCTTTAGGATGGACTGGTTGGATCTCCTTGCAGTCCAAGGGACTCTCAAGAGTCATCTCCAACACCACAGTTCAAAAGTATCAATTCTTCAGCACTCAACTTTCCTTATAGTCCAATTTTCACACCCATACATGACTATTGGAAAAACCATAGCTTTGACTAGACAGACCTTTGTTTGCAAAGTAGTGTCTCTGCTTTTTAATATGCTGTCTAAGTTGGTCATAACTTTCCTTCCAAGGAGTAAGCATCGTCTAATTACATGGCTGCAGTCACCATCTGCAGTGATTTTGGAGCCCCCCAAAATAGTCTCTCACTGTTTCCATTGTTTCCCCATTAATCTGCCATGAAGTGATGGGACCAGATGTCATGATCTTCATTTTCTGAATGTTGAGATTTAAGCCAACTTTTTCAGTCTCCTCTTTCACTTTCATCAAGAGGCTCTTTAGTTCTTCTTCATTTTCTGCCTTAAGGGTGGTGTCTTCTGCATATCTGAGGTTATTGATATTTCTCCTGGAAATCTTGATTCCAGCTTGTGCTTCATCCAGTCCAGCATTTCTCATGGAAGTGGTCAAATAGAAGATGGCAAGAGTGAACTTCAACATTTTAGGAATCAGCAAACTAAAATGGACTGGAATGGATGAATTTAACTCAGATGACTATTATATCTACTACTGTGGGCAAGAATCCCTTAGAAGAAATGGAATAGTCATCATAGTCAATAAGAGTCTGAAATGCAGTACTTGGATGCAATCTCAAAAACAGAATGATCTCTGTTTGTTTCCAAGGCAAACCATTCAATACCACAGTAATCCAAGTCTATGCCCCAACCAGTAATGCTGTGTTCTCAAAGGCTTAGTATTAATATATTGCCTACAGCACGAATGTCTCTTTTGAAGAGTTAGTCCTGCCTTAAAGGGCTAGAACTCCTTGATTTCTGTTTTTCAAAGTAGGTAATTAGTCTTGGAAAGTTTGGGAGGATTTAGCATTCACCCATTTTGTAGTGGGGTCTTCCCAGGTGGCACGTTGGTGAAGAATCCACTGCCAGTGCAGGAGATATGAGTTCAATCTCTGGGTCAGGAAGATCCCCTAGTTAAGTCACCAGATGAGAATGTTTTGATTACCACCTGTGAAACTCTGAGCCAGAAACCCAACTAAGCTGTACCTGAACTCCTGAGCCAGAGAAACTGTAAGATAAAAATATGAGTTATTTTAAGTCACTGAATTTGTGGTAATTTGTTATGCAGCAACAGAACACCATTGCTATACACATATATATACACCTGTATACTTCCAGTTGAGTAACTTTCAAATTTCCCTCCCCCTCCCCAAGTTATTAGTTTAATATTTACTAGGTTAAACATGGACTTTAATATTGTAAAAAAAAATTGTACTTTTCTTTTATATGTTCAAATTTTATTAGCATATGTTTTGTGTTCTATATTTATTTAAAAATTTAAATATTAGGGGCTTCTCTAGTAGTTCAGCTGGCAAAGAATCTGCCTGCAAAGCAGGAGACCCTGATTTGATTCCTGGGTCAGAAAGCTCCATTGGAGAAGGGATAGGCTACCCACTCCAGTATTCTTGGTCTTCCCTGGTGGCTCAGCTGGTATAGAATCCGCCTGTAATGTGGGAGACCTGGGTTCAGTCCCTGGGTTGAATTCAATCCCTGGGTTGGGTTCAATCCCTGGGTTGGGAAGATCCCGTGTAAAAGGGGATGGCTACCCATTCCAGTATTCTGGCCTGGAGAATTCCATAGTCCATGGGATCACAAAGAGTTGGACATGACTGAAAGGCTAAATATCCTTCTAATTGTCTAAATTTCCCTCTCCCTCCCCAAGTTATTGGTTTAATATTTACTAGATTAAATGTAGACTTTAATATTGTAAAAAAATTGTACTTTTCATTCATGTGTTCAAATTTTATTAGCATATGCTTTTGTGTTCTACTTTCATTTAACATTTTTATATATTGGTTATTATCTCCTTTCTCAATTCATATTTTATTGAAATGCCTTTACTTTTCAAATACTGAGCTTTTGTTTTTATTTACTGATCCAGAGAAGTTATTTTTCACTTTCAAAATGATGTCCTTCTGCTTTTATGGTCATATTTTCTTCTTCCTCTTCTCTATTCCTTTCTTGTATTGTCAGTTGAATTCTTTCTAAAAAGTTCCCTTTTACCAACCACCAAAAATAAGAAAAATTTAAAACATAAAATTTCCTAAAAGTACTGCTTTCACTGCATTCCACAGAGATTACTGTGGCATTTTTTGTTTTGTTTTGTTTCTTGCCTGTTTTTTGTATTTTACTGTGGCATGTTTTAAACATCATTGTTTTCTGAATAAACTCTTTATGTGTTCTTGATTTCCTTTCCAATTCAACTGTTGACTCAGTAAGAATTTTTATGTTTCCAAGTACTTGGTTTATTTTTATTTGTTTTGGTTGTTACTTTACATTTCATCCTCTTTTGGCCTGAGAACATAGCATGTATCATTTCTGTTCTTTTTGAACTAGTAGAGATCATGTCTGTGGCTTAGCATGTGATGTATGACACCATATGGGCAATTGCCATGAGCAGTTGGAAGTTATACATAGTACAAGATATCTATTAATTATATCTCTAAGAGATTTTTTTCTCCGAGGCTGGGACAGGCTCAGGGGCTAAAGTGAGAGTTGAAGAACATTCAAGGGTATATTCACAGGGGTATCCTGATTCCAGGCTTATCTGGGAATGGCACCACTCAAACAGCCTAGGAGTATGTTGCTGAAATAGAGGGGACTAGAGCCTGGTGGGCTGCCGTCTATGGGGTCGCACAGAGTCGGACATGACTGGAGTGACTTAGCAGCACAGCAGCAGCAGTTAAGAGAAGTGCTGGTGGGACAGGCCAGAGAGATGGAGAAATGGTGTGTCACTTGCATGGTGAGGCAGGTCTGACAGTAGACAAGCTGAAGAGGGGATAGGGAGAGAAGGGTGGATCTCTGGTGTGTTTCAGGGTGGCATGTTCTGCTATCCTTCAAGGTCATGAATACCACACTAGAGCACAGCCTGAAGTTAGGAGGAGCCCAAACACGTGATAATTTCCATACTCTACTGGTTCTGAAGGCCTGCCAGACTTGCCCTTAGTTAGGAAAAGTACTGTCTTTAATTAAGCTGCCATATTTGCATTTCTTTTATTGGGCAGTTGAATTTGAGCCTCCCTGAGGATAGGACAGTAAAATCTCTTACTATAATTGTTTTTCTAAAGTGAAATTTTCTTATATTTATGCCCATTGTCCTTTCTGTATTTTATAGCTATATTTTAGGGTCATAAATACTCAGTGTTCTTAATTTTTTATTATTAAACATGTGTTTTCCACTATATGATGATCTTTTTCATTCTTTTGAATACTTTTTGCTTTTATTTGGTAGTCATGCATGCATGCTAAGTTGTTTCAGTCATGTCCAGTGCTTTGCAGCTCTCTGGAGTGTAGCCTGCCAGGCTCCTCTGTCCATGGGATTCTCCAGGCAAGAATACTGGAGTGGGTTGCCATGCCTTCCTCCAGGGGATCTTCCCCACCCGGGGATTGAACCCGCGTCTCCTGTGTCTCCTGCACTGGCAGGCAAGTTCTTTTACCACTAGTGCCACCTGGGAAGCCCATTTGGTAGGCAGTGAAAAGCAAAAAAATTTTTTTTCTTGTACAAAAGAATTAAAGTTCTGATTATTGTTAGTTAGGACCAAAGGTAGAAAAGAAAATGTTTATTGTTTGTTTTAAGTTAATTGCCCGTACTGCTAAAAAACAATTGACTTACCACATATACTTACTTGCAAGATACAAGTAAACAAAAGACTTAATGGAAAAGTGATAAGGAAATATAAAAATTAAAATAAAATATAAACTCAGGAAATAACTAAACATGACAGTAAATGAATATAGTAAAAATTTTTCTACTGTAAACAAAGTACCCCAGTTCAGATTGAAAAACAAAATCTGTTAGTAAATTATGAGGTACACTCAAAGGTTTTTAAAAGACAAAGTCCAGAAAGTTAGAAAAATATTTCTATCAAAGTGTTAATCTCTCAGTTGTGTCCAACTCTTTGTGAACCCATGGACTGCAGCACTCCAGGCTCCTCTGTCCATGAAATTTTCTAGGCAGGAATACTGGAGTGGGTTGCCATGCCCTCCTCCAGGGGATCTTCCAGACCCGAGGATCGAACTCTAGTCTCCTGCATTGCAGACAGATTCTTTACCCCCTGAGCCACCACAGAAAGAAGAGAAAAGAGGATTTCTAGAATCATGAGCAGCCTCTGAGGGCCCCTCATTTCCTCAATCCAGTTCTCCCACAGAGAAGAGGCCACTGCCCTCAAATGCCTCAGCTCGGAGGTGCGCTGTCAGAGGTCTCTCAGGAATCCCCTTGTCATGGATACAAACCTCAGTCCGCAAACTCAAGTGAGGAAACAACACAAGCTTCTCTGTTCTCCTTGACACAACTGGACTTCTAGTTCCAGTTTCCCATGCCGTCAATGTCTCAGTCTTCATCTCAGCCACATGGGGTCTGCTCCTGTTTCCTCGCAGTGTCTAGTCCTGGAGGACTTCCCATGGCAGGAGATGAAGGGGCTCTGGGGGCACAGGGTCCCTCAGGACTGGGCATCCTTCCACAGCTGTGCTGCCCTTCAGTGCCTGCAGATCACGCTGCCAGGCCATGCCAGGCTCTGTCTGCCTTGACATGTTGCACACACCTCCCTTCTCCAAGGCCTTGATACCTCTCTGAATGGGATTCTGTCTGAAAATGAGGTGTGTGCGTGTGCTCAGTCATTCAGTTGTGTCCTACTCTTTGTGACCCCATAGACTGTAGCCTGCCAGGCTCCTCTGTCCATGGAATTTTCCAGCCAAGAATACTGGAGCAGGTTGCCATTTCCTCCTTCAGGGGATCGTCCCAACCCGGGGATCAAACTCGCACCTCCTGTGTCTCCTGCATTGGCAGGCAGATTCTTCACCACTGAGCCACCTAGGAAGCCCAGAAAATGAGACACAGGTCTGTTATACATGCTCATTCAGAATTTTGTTCTCTCCCTGAGGGCTCTGCTCAGGACAAAGTTCTCTGAACCTTTTTGTCTGTGATCTACTAACATCTAAGACAGGGGTAGCAAATTAGTAGCTTACAGGCTAGATCCAGTCCAAGAGGTTTTTTTCTGGCTCAGACAGTATTTAAAGATTCTCTTGAAAAGATTATGAACATTTTTTTTTTAAATGAGAGGTTTAGCATTTATATCCAGCTACCAATTTACAGGAAATGCAGAAGACAGAGGAAACATGTTAAATAACACAACAAAATCCAGACTGTAGAACACTCTATACAATAAAGGACCTGCCTTCATTAACAGATATATCACCAGGGTCAAAAAGGTAGGGAGTGAATCCAGAGATTAAAGGAAACTTAAAAACATTAATCACTTGCACTGTGTAAACTTTGGATCCTATTTCAAACACACTATAAAAATTAAAATAATGTAAAATAAACCTTTATAACTACCATGAGAAACTGTAAAGTTTAACACTGACAGACTATTTGAAAATTATTGTGGTTTATTTAGTTATGATACTGTGTTATGGTTTTTTAAAAATGTGAGTTCTTATCTTTACAAAGAAAATTATGAGTCTGAGATTTACTTTAAACTCATCCAGGACTAGAGAAGGGTGGGGTTATAGAAGAAACAAAATTGGTCATGAGTTGATAATTGTTGAAACTTAGTCATGGGTACAAGGAAGTTCATTATACTATTTTCCCTAACTTTAAAAAAATTTTTTTGCCTAACTTTAAATATGTTAGTAATTTCGCATAGTGACCCTTTGTTTTTTTGAAGGTGAGCTTCCACATAAAAATTCTAATTTTGGATTCTTTGGGGAGAATGAAAATATCTGGTAATATTATTATCTGGTAAAATAATAAATTATCCATAACAACTAGCCAGATGGAGAAGTATTACATGAAGGCACCATCCAGGGAACCGCAGACCCTGACACTCCTTAGTGCCCTTAAAGCCCACTTCCTGTATCTCTGCTGCTGCCTCCGCATCAGTGTCTGGTTTGCAAACCACAGAAAGAACTTTTCTTTCCTTCCTGTTTGACATTCTACTTCACTCAGCCCAGCCATCATTGTTTAGGTCAGGCTGGGCCAAAGAGAGTGCTTGACCTCCCCCTCTTTTCCGTAATATTTTTCTCCTAAATTTTTTTTCTGTGCTCTGAAACGTCTTTGGTCCCCCCATGAGTGAAGGATTTTGAAACCCCAAAGCCAGAAGGAGATACTTCTCCCTCCTCCCTCCCTTCTGGTACTTCTGGTGTCACATCCCTTCCCTGAGCCAGTGAGAAAGAACGATGTGAGGCTTTGGAAGGGGAAGCAGTAGGCCAAGACAGGAAGGAAACCCGGAGGCAAATGCAGTTAAGAAGGAGAGATGGGTCTTACACATGCCAGATTGGCAAGTGTTAAAAAGTTGGCTGATATCAAGTGCCACCAAAGGTGAAGGAAAGCAGAAAGCCTCATGGGAATGTTAACGGGTATAGTCTTTCTGGGAAGCAGATTGAAATGGAATGAAATGGACTATGGACCAGTTAATTCTACAACCTTGCACTCAGGGATGCTGAGCCCAGAGACATTCTTGCCCAGGCCCCCAAAGAAATGTGTGGGTATGTTCTTGTAGAACTGTTTGTAATGGTGAAGATTTGGAAACACCTAGAAGCTTATTTGCAGGAAAGTAGGTAAATAAATTGTTATATGAAAATGATGAATACCATTCAGCAGATAAAAGGTCCATTTTCTCCTTTATATTAACTTGGAACCATCTCAAAATCTTGACTGGAAAAAAAAAAGTGAGAAAGGAATGGCATGTAAACCAAAAGACCACTTAAGGATGTTTTCAAAGATATGCACAAAATAATATTAATCTTGGGCCTAACAGATTGGCTGGACAAAAAGAATGACAGAAGAGAAAAATGAGATTGGGGATGGAGTGAAGGGGTCAAAATATCAAGTTAAACAATAGTGAGTTCTGCATATGGTAATAAAGATGGCGCACGTATGGCTAACCCCTCCTGAGCACAGGTGGTCTCAGCAAACAGAAAACTAAAGCAAAACAAACAGAGTTAATGTTTAAAATATTAACCTGATGCCTGTGGGAAGAGAAGTCTGTGAATAACTGGAGGTCTGATATGTGCCCAGAAGTGGCAGAGCAGTCCTACAGGCTCTGAGATTCCCACGACTGATCTTCTGCTGGGTCACCACATAGCTTGGCCTTGAGCTTCTTCTATCACAGATGTTCAGCCTCCTCCCAGCACTACTGACTGCTCTCAGGAAATCTGCTCGATCCCAAGATTTCCCCACAGAGACTGTCACCATGGGCTGCTTTCCTCTTCTTTCTTTACACTGGAGTTTAGTTGGCTTTAGGTGATGCAGTAAAGAATCCACCTGCCCGTGCAGGAGACTCAAGAGACACAGGTTTGATCCCAGAGTTGGGGAGGTCCTCTGAAGGAGGAAATGGCATCCCACTCCAGTATTCTGGCCTGGAGAATCCCATGAACAGAGGAGGCTGGTGGGCTACAGTCCGTGGAGTCACAGAGACAGACGTGACTGAGCGCACACACATAGTTGCTTTACAGTGTTCTGTTAGTTTCTGCTGTATAGCAAAGTCAGTCAGCCACACATACACATATACCTGCTCTTCCTTGGATTTCCTTCCCCTCTTCCTTAGATTTGCTTCTCATTTAGGTCACTACAGAGCACTGAGTAGAGTGCCCTGTGCTATATAGTTGGTTTTTATTAGTTATCTATTTTATACATAGTGTGTGTGTGTATGTATATATATATATACATCAGTCCCAATCTCCCAATCCATCCCACCCCCTGCCCCCAAGCATGCTGTGTTTTCAATCTGTTATCAGCCTTAAATTCCTCCAACAAAGTCAGGATATTCTGGGAACACATACTCTTCCAGCCCCTGAACCCTCTGTTTTTGTGCCCCTTCGGCACCAAACATGATGTCTCTGAGAGTTATATGATGTCCAGCTTGTTTTGTTTGGGGAGTGGAGGACAGAGGAGAGTGGTTCTGACCAACAGTCCTGGTTCCCATTGGAGCCTCACTCTTGGGGAACGAAGGGAAGAAAGAGAGATGATGAGTTATTTGCTGTCTCCCAAATACATCTATCTTCTCTCTCTTCCTTTTCCCGACCTCCTCTTCTTACAAACATATATTCAGTGCTGAGTGTGCACAAGGCATATTGAATCTGATTGTCACCTGCCCTCAAGGAGAGTCAAGTCTACTGGGAAGCAAGCAGTGAGTGTGGTCAAGCATGGTAGGGATTTATGAGACCTGATATGGGTGGCTGTATCAGATGGGGGGTCTTCTTGGAGGTGGTCCTGTTTGAGCTGAGTCTAAAGGGATAAATAGAGTTAACAAGAGAGGGTGAATAATAGGGGAGAGGTTTCTGCTGGTGGGAAGAGCCCTACTCAGACCCATCCCCCTGCTGCCCACTTGCGTTAAATTGGTCTACAAACTTTTACCTCTGGTTCCTCATGAGTTACTCATTACACTGCACTCAGGATGTGCACAAACTTCTTTCCTCCTGTTAATCTGGCCCAACCCCCAACCCTTGAACCTAAATCCCTAAATTGGTAGAGAAAAGTTTTTTCCCCATTACTCTAATCCCCAGACCTGTTGAGTGGGAAGTTCTGGAACTCTTTGCACTGAATTTGCTCTCTGCTCAAATGAACTTTCCTTAAAAACAGTTACCTCTGCAGGGGAGCTGCCCCAGGGATTCTCAACCCCACCACTGGCACAGCTGGCCAGGGACCCCCAGAAACACAACTGCTCATCCTGAGGTCACAGCAGGGGCAAATTCTGACTTACAGAAGCTGCACCTCCTGGTCTGCCTTTCAGATCTTGGCTTATTTAGCAAACTCTTAGTGCTTGCTCTGTGCTAGGCTCTGTTCTAAGTACTTAATGAGCATTAAGTCTTTTAATCCTCATAACAACCTTGTTGTCTTCATTTTACAGATAAGGATCCTAAGGGCACGGAGAGGTTAAGCAGTTTGCCCAAGGTCACACAGTGAGTAGTAGCAGAGTGGGAATTCACACCTGGTCAGCCTGGCTGTGCACTCTGTCCTGAGATGAGAACTGTCCTTTCAGTGACCATTCTGTAGCACTAGGGCACTGTTTCTTGACCAGGGTTCCTGGGGCCAGACTGGGTTACGATTTTGAGTTCTGGCTATGGGGAATCCAGAGGTCCGCATGCAAGCAGGGCACTGCCTCCTAAGGAAACCAGGCCATGTCCTTACGAGGGAGAACCACAGGGGTTTACCTTCTGAACCACAGGGGTTTACCTTCTGTACTCAATCCCTAGAAGCCACCTGAGCCTCGCCTGGGGCAGGAGGACCTCCTCTCTGATCATGCTCATTCCTGCCACCTCACCTTGGCTCAGCCAGGTACCTGTGGAGAGGCCCCCACACTTCCCCATCTGCATAGACCAGTGGATCTCAACCACGAGCAATTTTGCCCCCCAAAGGACATGTGGTGTTGTCTAGAGACATTTCCATTGTTGTGACTAGAAGGCTGCTACTGGCACCTAGTGAGTTGAGGCCGAAGATGGTGCTAAATGATGTTCTGAAATGTCTAGGATGAGGTCTCACAACAAAAGGATTACCTGGTCCAAAAACAAAGTCAGTAGTGCTGAGGTGGAGAAACTGATCTGGGCCCATCTCACAGCCTCTTTAAGGCTGGGGATCCTACATACACACACACACACACACACGCACGCACATACACACACGCACACGCACACACACACACGCACACACACACATATACACACATGTGCATACATACACACACACACAGGATCTGATTTCTATCACAGTGGTGGTCCAGGGTCCTGGGGGAGGCTGGGAGAACATGCATCTTCAAGCAAGCATCTCTTAGAGCCCACGTCAGAACATGAAAGACGGTTTGCACTGCAGCTACCAGTTCTTGGAAATAAGAATTTTGAGCTACTGACATGTAGCTAACGTGATTTTGTATCAGGCTCTATATTAAGCAAGCATTTTACATCTTTTATCTTAGGTAATTTTCATAAGCCAGTCTTCGATGCTATTATTATCCTTATTTCAGAGATTGGGAAACTGAGGCTTAAAAAGGTCAAGGAACTTAACCTGTGTGTCAAAGTCACACAGCAAACAGCTGATGGGGCCAGGTTTCCAGCCGACCCAGGCAGACTGGCTGGCACTTGTGTACATAACTCAGCAAAATCAAGATGGCACATTTCCAGGGAGAGCCCACCTGATACTCACCCTGGGCCTGCCAAAGGTCAGAGGCTTGGTGCCCTCCGCTGGGATGGAGGGGTGAGCACCCCTCCCTCCTCTCTCAGCTGAGAGTCTGAGCTGGGCAAAGAGCGGCTTGACATGCTGTCGTTCTTAAAGAGCGAGGAGTGGAGAGAAGGGAGAGGTGGGTTGGTTTTGTATACGGACATTAAAGACAAAATCCCCCAAATCCCCGGGAGAGATGGGCGAAGAAGGCAGGCTTGGAAGCTCTTCATTATTTACTATAGCAGGGGAAAGAATGGGAGGTTTGTTTCTCAGTCATAAATACTCTCCTTTGATCCCTGTGCATATCAGAGATAAATGAGTCACTAAGGCCTCAGAAATTAATGATTGTTCTAATTATTGCCTTAAGTGACCTAGCTTCTGTAGTAATTCTCACCACTCCCGGCAAAGTAGCTGTGTCAGGGTTTGACCGGGGTTGGGGAAGAGACTGGTTTGAAGTGGGAGTGATTTCCTTCAGTGATGGAGCTCAGTCTGCAAAGAGGAAATTGGGCCTCAGCATTTAAGGCCAGAGAACAGTTAGGCCCAGACCCCAACTTCTGGGCTTTACCTTCTGTCTTTGTCTTCAGGGTCTTGTTGAATCCTGACCCCACTGAGCAGGTTGGACCAGAAATGTCTGCAGAGTGCAGGGCCATCGGAAAGCAAGAGGGCATTTGGTGCAAAGTTAACATGATCTTTCGAAGGCCCCTTCCCCAATCAGATTCGAGGAAGAGCTTTGAAGTTTCCTGTGTTCATGTTTTCATAGCCCTGATCCTGCTGTACTGGAATTAGCCTGCAACCCTGCCCATCCCTGGAGACTTATTTCCCAGCTACAAAAATCTAGAAAAATACTGCAAGCTCCACCCACCACTCCAAGCCACTGATTTGCTTTTTCCTCAGGCTAAAATCAAAGGAGAATTCAGAACCCCCACCAGGAGACATGCTGTACATGTTTATAGTTTCTCTAGAGTCATTACGATAACCTCCTGGAACCAGATCTCAGGGCAGGAGCTTGCAAGATGGGTGTGCTGGGAGGTGGGCGAACACGGTAAGAAGGGGAAGGGTGAGAGAACAGATAGTCCCTGAAGCCGCCAAGCTGTGGGCCAGGGCCCGGGCAGTATCAGCAAGAGCCAGAGAGAATAAAAGCAGGTGGACTGAGCCTTTCTAGTCATACTGAATGAACCAACCACTGCATTTTGTGTAGACAAACATCAGTCTCAGCAATCTTTGCTGTTCCGAGCGTCGCAAAAGGGCCTCTGCTGTCATATTGGCCAAGCCCACCAGAAAGTCAGTATTGTGGTGGGGGTGCGCAGAGGGAGCAACGAGTGGAGGAAGAAGACTGAAACAGATAGATGGACAGAGGGAAGCTGGGAATCCCAAAGCAGCCTTAGATTTTGCT
The DNA here is from genome assembly GCF_014754425.2 of Oryx dammah. Taxonomy (NCBI): domain Eukaryota; kingdom Metazoa; phylum Chordata; class Mammalia; order Artiodactyla; family Bovidae; genus Oryx; species Oryx dammah. The sequence continues at coordinate 60,081,695 of NW_024070209.1, forward strand.
TACCTGATTTGCTTTTCCAAGTAAAACCTCTGAGCAATAGTGCCATCTTGTGGCCATGAGGAGGAATTACAGTCTCTCCGTCTCCCTCCCTCTTTCCTTCTCTATCTGCCTCTCTCTATCGGGCACATAAATAGATCACATAACGGGAAGTAGTAATAAGTGTAAGGAAGAGAAATCAAGCGAGGGAATAGTAAGGCTATTTCAGGTTCTCAGGTAGTAATTGACCAGGCACAACTTTTATAAGCAGCTGACATCGCTCAGAGGCCTGAATGAGGTGAGGGAGCAGGCTGAGCCATGCAATGTCCTGAAGCCTCTTGTGGATCTTCTCAGGGCTGTGGCTCCTGCAGAAGCAGCTGTAGGAGATGACACGGAGGTGATCTAGGGGTCTGGAGTCCAGGGGCTAAGAATAGATCTCATATGCATCCCTTCTCTGGCCAGTCCTGCCATTGGCATCCAAAGATACCTTTAGAGAAATCTACCTGCTCAGGATCGCGTGGGGAGGCCATGCTTTCCATAGTCAGGCCTGGCCGACTATGGAAAAGGTCCACAGTCAGGACATTTTCTGGCTCCCATCCTTCCAAATACAGAAGCTGACTTTTTCCTCCCGATGGAGAGACTTAATTAACATGCAATAAGAAAATTATAATTTCTAGAGTCTCAAATGAAAGATGTCCCTAAAACTCCATAAAAATAGAACTGACCCTATTTCTTAGGGCTTCATTTCTGCTTTATTTCTTTTTTATTTCCTTTTTAGCAACATTTGATTTTTGTAAACAAATAATATGTATTCATAGTTTAAAATTCAATAGTGTTGGGTTAGGGTTGTTTGTAATACAAAAGAGCATCCTTCCTACCTCCTAGCCCCTTTCTCCAGAGGCAAGCACGTCTAGTACTTTTGGGTATGTCTTCCCCTATTTGAGAATTTGACTTTTTTTTCAATTGGTGGAAAATTGCTTTATAATTTTGTGTTAGTTTCTGTCATACAACAACGTGAATCAGTCATAATTATATAGATATCCCTTCGCTCCTGAGCCTTGCCTGCTTACCTCCATCCTGTCCCTTTAGGTAATCACAGAGTGTCAGACTGGGCTCCCTGTGTTACTTAGCAACTTCCCACTATCTATTTTACATGATAATGTCAATGCCACTTTCTCAATTCGTCCTACCCTCACCTTCCCCCGCTGTGTCTACAAGTCTGTTCTCTGAGGTTCATCAGCACCATTTTTCTAGCTCCCAAGTATATATATACACACACACACACATATATATGTTAATACACAATACTTGTTTTTCTCTTTTTTACTTACCTCACTCTGGGTAAGAGGCTCTAGGTTCATCCACCTTATTACAACTGACTCAAATTCGTTCCTTTTGATGGCTGAGTAATAATCCATCGTATAAACGTACCACAGCTTCTTTATCCATTCATCTTTCCATGGACATTTAGGTTGCTTCTATGTCCTGGCTATTGTAAATATTGCTGCAATGAACATTGGGGTACATATGTCTTTTAGAATTGTGGTTTTCTCAGGGTATATGCCAGTAGTGGGATTGCTGGGTCATATGGTAGATTTATTTCTAGTTCTTAAAGGAATCTCCATTCTGTTTTCCATAATGGCTGTATCAGTTTATATTCCTACCAACAGTACAGGAGGGCTTCTTTTTATCCACATCCTCTCCAGCATTTATTGTTTGTAGATTTTTTGATGATGGCAATTCTGACTGGTGTGAGGTGATACCTCATTGTAGTTTTGATTTGCATTTGGGAGGGATTGGGGACAGGAGGAGAAGGGGACAACAGAAGATGAGATGGCTGGATGGCATCACTGACTCGATGGACATGAGTCTGAGTGAACTCCGGGAGTTGGTGATGGACAGGGAGGCCTGGTGTGCTGTGATTCATGGGGTCACAAAGAATCGGACACGACTGAGTGACTGAACTGAACTGAACTGAATAATGAGCAACACTGAGCATCTTTTCATGGGTTTATTGGCCATCTGTAAGTCTTTGGAGAAATGTTTGTTTGGATCTTCTGCACATTTTTTTGATTAGGTTGTTTGTTTTTCTCATATTGAACTGTATGAGCTGCTTATATATTTTGGAGATCAACCCTTTGTCAGTGACTTTGTTTGCAATTATTTTCTCCCATTCTGAGAGTTGTGTTTTCACCTTGTTTATTGTTTCTTTTGCTGTGCAGAAGCATTTGAGTTTAATTAGGTCCCACTTGTTTATTTTTGCTTTTGTTTCCATTAATCTTGGAGGTGGGTCAGAGAGAATCGTGCTGTGATTTATGTCAAAGAGTGTACTGCCTATGTTTATAGTTTCTAGCCTTACACTTAAGTCTTTAATCCATTTTGAGTTTTTTTTGTGTATATGTAGGGTGTTAGGACGGAGAAGGCAATGGCACCCCACTCCAGTACTCTTGCCTGGAAAATCCCATGGACAGAGGAACCTGGTAGGCTGTAGTCCATGGGGTCGCGAAGAGTCGGACACAACTGAGCGACTTCACTTTGACTTTTCACTTTCATGCATTGGAGAAGGAAATGACAACCCACTCCAGTGTTCTTGCCTGGAGAATCACAGGGACGGGGAAGCCTGGTGGGCTGCCGTCTATGTGGTTGCACAGAGTCGGACAGGACTGAAGCGACTTAGCGGCAGCAGCAGCAGCAGCAGCAGGGTGTTAGGAAGTGTTCTAATTTCATTCTTTTATATGTAGCTGTCCAGTTTTCCACTTGTTGAAGATGCTGTCTTTTCTCCATTATATATTCTTGCCTCCTTTGTCAAAGATCCAGTGCCCATAAGTGCGTGGGTTTCTCTCTTACTCCATTGGTGTATATTTCTGTTTTTGTACCAGTACCATACTGTCTTGATGATGGCAGCTTTATAGTATAATTTGAAGCCAGGGCCAGCTCCATTTTTCTTTCTCAAGACGGCTTTGGCTATTTGGGGGTCTTTTGTGTTTCCATACAAATTGTGAAATTTTTTGTTCTAGTTCTGTGAACAATGCCATTGGTCATTTGATAGGGATTGCACTCAATCTGCAGATTGCTTTGGGGTAGTATACTCATTTTGGTAACATTGGTTTTTCCAATCCGGGAGCATGGTATGTCTTTCCACCTGTTTGTGTTGTCTTTGATTTTGTTCATCAGTGGCTTACAGTTTTCTGAATACAGGTGTTTTGTCTCTTTAGGTAGGTTTATTCTTAGGTATTTTATTCTTTTTGTTGCAATGATAAATGAGATTGTTTCCTCAATTTCTCTTTCTGATTTTTCATTGTTAGTGTGTAGGAATTCAAGGGATTTCTGTGTATTAATTTTATATCCTGTGACTTTACTAAATTCATTGATTAGCTCTAGTAGGTTTTTTGTGTGTGTGCGTGTGTGGTGTTATCTGCAAATAGTGAGAGTTTTACTTCTTCTTTTCCAATCTGGATTCCTTTTATTTCTTTTTCTTCTCTGATTTCCATGGCTAGGACTTCCAAAACTATACTGAATAATAGTGAGGAGACTGGGCACCCTGGTTCCTGATCTTAGAGGAAATACTTCCAGTTTTTCACCATTGAGAATAGTGCTTGCCATGGGTTTGTCATATATGGCTTTTATTATGTTGAGGTAGGTTCCTTCTTTGCTGATTTTATGGGCAGCTTTTTTTTTTTTTAATCACAAATCGGTGTTGAATTTTCTTGAAAGCTCTCTGCATCTAATGTGATGATCATATGGTTTTTATCTTTCAATTTGTTAATATGCTGTATAACATTGATTGATTTGTGTGTATTGAAGAATCCTTGCATCCCTGAGATAAATCCCATTTGATCGTGGTATATGATTCTTTAATGTGTTGCTGGTGTTAGAACTTTGTTGAAGATTTTTGCATCTATGTTCATCAGTGACATTGGCCTGTAATTTTCTTCTTCTGTGGTATCTTTGGTTTTGGTATCAGGATGATGGTAGCCTCATAAAATGAGTTTGGGAATTTTCCTCCCTCTGCAATTTTTGAGAATGGTTTGAGCAGGATAGGTGTTAGCTCTTCTCTGAACTTTTGGTGGAATTCAGCTGTGAAGCTTTCTGGCCTGGGCTTTTGTTTGTTGAAAGATTTTTGATCAGAGTTTCAACTTCAGTGTTTGTGATTGGTCTGTTCATATTTTCTGTTTCTTCCTGGTTCAGTTTTGGAAGGTTGTACTTTTCTAAGAACTTGTCCATTTCTTCCAGGTTGTCCATTTTATTGCCATATGGTTGCTCATATGATCCTTTGTATTTCTGCATTGCTTGTTGTAACTTCTTTTTCATTTCTAATCTTATTGATTTGAGTTTTATCCCTTTTTATCCTGATGAGTCTGGCTGACAGCTTGTCAATTTTGTTTAATCTTCTCAAAGAATCAGCTTTTAGTTTTATTGATATTTGCTATTGTTTCCTCCATTTCCTTTTAATTTATTTCATCTCTGGATCTTTATGATTTTTTTGCTTGTACTAACTTCTGGGTTTTTTGTTCTTTTTCTAGTTGGTTTAGGTGTAGGGTTTGGCCGTTTATTTGGTATTTTTCTTATTTTTCGAGGTAGGCTTGTATTGTTATAAACTTCCCTCTTAGCACTGATTTTACTGCATCCCATAGGTTTTGAGTTGTGTTTTCATTGTCATTTGTTTCTAGATATTTTTAAATTTCCCCTTTGATTTCTTCAGCAACCTCTTGGCTATTTAGAAGCACTTTGTTTAGCCTCCATGTGTTTGTGTTTTGTACAAGTTTTTGATTTTTTTTTCCCCCTGTAATTGATGTCTAATCTTATGGCATTGTGGTCAGAAAAAAATGCTTGATACAATTTCAGTTTTCTTAAATTTACCCAGGCCTGATTTGTGACCCAAGACGTGATCTATCCTAGAGAATGTTCTGTGTGGACTTGAGAAAAAATTGTAGTCTGCCATTTTTAGATGGAATGTCCTATAGGTCTTCCAATAGATAGACCTAATTTAAGGCTTGTGTTCCCTTCTTAATTTTCTGTTTGGATTGATGTTAGTGGGGTGTTCAGTTTTGGAAGGTTGTACTTTTCTAAGAACTTGTCCATTTCTTCCAGGTTGTCAATTTTATTGGCATATGGTTGCTCATATTGGGCGTGTTAAAGTCCCCCAATACTATTGTGTCAATGTTGATTCCCCCTTTTATAGTTGTTAGCTTTTTCCATATGTATTGAGGTGCTCCTATGTTGGGTACATATATTTATAATTGTTATATCTTCTTGGATTGATCCCTTGATCATTATGTACTGTCCTTCTTTGTCTCTTTTAACAGTCTTTATTTTAAAATCTATTTTCTCTGATTTGAGTATTGCTACTCCCATTTTCTTTTGATTTTCATTTGCATAGAATATCTTTTTCCAGCCCCTCATTTCAGTCTGTATGTGTCCCTAGGTCTGAAGTGGGTCTCTTGTAGACAGCATATATAGAGGTCCTGTCCTTGTATCTATTCAGCCAGTCTGTGTCTTTTGGTTGGAGCATTTAATCCATTTATATTTAAGGTAATTGTTAATATAGGGGTTCCCTGATAGCTCAGTTGGTAAAGAATCTGCCTGCAATGCAGGGGACCTTGGTTCGATTCCTGGTTGGGAAGATCCCCTGGAGAAGGAAAAGGCCACACACTCCAGTATTCTGGCCTGGAGAATTCCATGTACGGTATAGTCCGTGAGGTAAAAACGAGTCGGACTGAGAGACTGTGACTTTCACTTTCACAATTGTTGATATGTCTGATCCTATTGCTATTTACTTTAGGTTTGGGTTTGTTTTTGTAGGTCTTTTCTTTCTCTTGCGTTTCCTGTCTAGAGAAGTGCTTTCAGCATTTGTTGCAGAGCTGGTTTGGTGGTTGTAAATTCCCTTCACTTTTGCTTATCTGTAAAGCTTTTGACTTCTCCATCAAATCTGAATGAGATCCTTGCTGGGCAGAGTAATCTTGGCTGTAGGCTTTTTCCTTTCGTCACTTTAAGTGCATCCTGCCACTCCCTTCTGGCCTACAGAGTTTTTGCAGAAAGATCAGCTGTTAACCTTATGGGGATTCCCTTATGTGTTACTTGTGGCTTTTCCCTTGGAGCTTTTAATATTTTTTCTTTGTGTCTAATTTTTGTTAGTTTGATTAATTTGTGTCTTGATGTGTTTCTTTTTGAAAGTGAAAGTCGTTCAGTCATGTCTGACTTTTTGCAACCCTGTGGACTATACAGTCCATGGAATTCTCCAGGCCAGAATACTAGAGCGGGTGGCCTTTCCCTTCTCCAGGGGATCTTCCCAACCCAGGGATCGAACCCAGGTCTCCTGCATTGCAGGCGGATTCTTTGCCAGCTGAGCCACTATCCCATATGGCACCCTCTGGGCTTCCTGGACTTGGGTGGCTATTTCTTCTCCCATACTAGGAAAGTTTTCAACTGTAATCCCCTCATATTTTCTCATGCCCTTTCTTTTTCTATTCTTCTTATGGGACCGCTTTAATTAAAATATTGCTGCACTTTAATGTTGTCCCAGAGGTTTCTGAGATTGTCCTCATTTCTTTTAATTCTTTTTTCTCTATTCTGCTCTGCTTTAGTTATTTCCACTATTCTGTCTTCCAGCTCACATATCAGTTCTTTTGCCTCAGTATTCTACTATTGTTTCCCTCCAGTGTATTTCTTATTTCAGCTATTATGTTCATTGTTGATTGTCTAGATCCTTGTTCAGTTCAGTTCAGTCGCTCAGTCGTGTCCGACTCTTTGCCACCTCATGAATTGCAGCACACCAGGCCTCCCTGTCCATCACCAACTCCCGGAGTTCACTCAAACTCATGTCCATCGAGTCAGTGATGCCATCCAGCCATCTCATCCTCTATCATCCCCTTCTCCTCCTGTCCCCAATCCCTCCCAGCATCAGGATCTTTTGAAATGAGTCAGCTCTTCACATCAGGTGGCCAAAGTATTGGAGTTTCAGCTTCAACATCAGTCCTTCCAATGAATATTCAGGACTGATCTCCTTTAGGATGTACTGGTTGGATCTCCTTGCAGTTCCAAGGGATTCTCAAGAGTCTTCTCCAACACCACAGTTCAAAAGCATCAATTCTTCAGCACTCAGCTTTCTTCATAGTCCAACTCTCACATCCATACATGACCACAGGAAAAACCATAGCCTTGACTAGACAGACTTTTGTTGGCAAAGTAATATCTCTGCTTTTGAATATGCTATCTAGGTTGGTTATAACTTTCCTTCCAAGCAGTAAGCATCTTTTAATTTCCTGGCTGCAATCAACATCTGCAGTGATTTTGGAGCCCCCCAAAATAAAGTCTGACACTGTTTCCACTGTTTCCCCATCTATTTCCCATGAAGTGATGGGACCAGATGCCATGATCTTAGTTTTCTGAATGTTGAGCTTTAAGCCAACTTTTTTCACTCTCCTCTTTCACTTTCATCAAGAGGCTTTTTAGTTTCTCTTCACTTTCTGCCATAAGGGTGGTGTCATCTGCATATCTGAGGTTTTTGGTATTTCTCCCGGCAATCTTGATTCCAGTCCAGTGTTTCTCATGATGTACTCTGCATATAAGTTAAATAAGCATTGTGACAGTATACACCCTTGGCATACTCCTTTTCCTATTTGGAACCAGTCTGTTGTTCCATGTCCAGTTCTAACTGTTGCTTCCTGACCTGCATATAGGTTTCTCAAGAGGCAGGTCAGGTGGTCTGGTATTCCCTTCTCTTTCAGAAGTTTCCACAGTTTATTGTGATCCACACAGTCAAAGCCTTTGGCATAGTCAATAAAGCAGAAATAGATGTTTTTCTGGAACTCTCTTGCTTTTTCCATGATCCAGCAGATGTTGGCAATTTGATCTCTGGTTCTTCTGCCTTTTCTAAAACCAGCTTGAACATCTGGAAGTTCACAGTTCATGTATTGCTGACACCTGGCTTGGAGAATTTTGAGCATTACTTTACTAGTGTGTGAGATGAGTGCAACTGTGAGGTCGTTTGAGCATTCTTTGGCATTGCCTTTCTTTGGAATTGGAATGAAAACTCTGACCTTTTCCAGTCCTGAGGCCACTGCTGAGTTTTCCAAATTTGCTGGCATATTGAGTGCAGCACTTTCACAGCATCATCTTTCAGGATTTGAAGTAGCTCAACTGGAATTCCATCACCTCCAGTAGCTTTGTTTGTAGTGATGCTTCCTAAGGCCCACTTGACTTCACATTCCAGGATGCCTGGCTCTAGATGAGTGATCACACCATTGTGATTATCTGGGTCATGAAGATCTTTTATGTATAGTTCTTCTGTGTATTCTTGCCACCTGTTCTTAATATCTTCTGCATCTGTTAGGTCCATACCATTTCTGTCCTTTATTGTACCCATCTTTGCATGAAAATTTCCCTTGGTATCTCTAATTTTCTTGAAGAGATTTCTAGTCTTGCCCATTCTATTGTTTTCCTCTATTTCTCATCCATGCCTCCATTCTATTTATCTGTGCCTCCATTTTATTTCCGAGATGTGGGTCATCTTTACTATCATTACTTTGAATATTTTTTCGGGTAGATTGCCTATTTCCCCTTCATTTGTTTGGTCTGGTGGGTTTTTACCATGCTCCTTCATCTGCTGCATGTTTCTCTGTCTTTTCATTTTATTTAATTTACTGTGTTTGGGGAGACTTGTGGAAACTGTCCCCAGTGTGTGGGACTGGACCAGTACCTTATGAAAGTTTCTTGGTTGGGGGCCCTGGTTTCTGTGTTCTGGTGGGGGGAGCTGGATCTTGTCTTTCTAAAGGGTAATGTCACACCAAGTGGTGTCTTCTGGGGTGCCTGTGAGCTTGATGTGACTGGGCAGCCTGTCTGCTAATGGGTAGGGCTGTGTTCCTATTTTGCTAGTTGTTTGGCATGGGGCATCTGGCACTGGACCTTGCTGGCCTTTAGATGTGGCCAGGTCTTAGTGTTGAGCCTTTGGGAGAGCTCCCACCAATTTGTATTCCATGCAATCAGGGGTTCTCTGGGGATTCAGCACCCTGGATTCAGGTATCAGAGCCGATTTGAGGAACCACTTCAGAGGTTCAGGCCTGAACCCTTGCTGGAGCACCAAGACTCCACAAGCCTCACAGTGCAGAAGGGAAAAGAAAGAAAGAAATAGGGAAAAAATCAAATCAACCTACAAACAAAAAAAGAACAGATAGACAAAACCCCAAAACAAATGGTAAAAGCAACATTAATCAGATAGCAACACACAAAGGAACTCACACTCACAAAGAGAAAGAAAAAGAAAAGAATAAGAGGGAACCAAAAAAGAAAAGAGCAATCAAATCAATAAACAAATCCATAAATGAAAACAAACACTAAAAACTAGAATAGCAAAAATACAAAACCAAAAACATGGACAAAATGCAATATAACAAAAAGGTGGCATAGAAATAGGAAACAAAGTGAATTTATTTAAAAATAAAACAAAAAAGGAAAAAGCAAGTAAAGATAAAAAGGATTATGTTTAAAAAAGGAACAACAATAGAACAAAATGAAAAAGAAAAAAACAAAACTATGTACATAGAGTGATAGTAAGAAGAATATTATCCTATGATGTCAGTTGTCACCACACAATGTGCTCCAGTCAATCTGCCTTCTCAGGAAGTCTTCCAATATTTCTAGGATGGTCTCTCGACCTGCTGTGGGAGCTATGGGGTCAGTTCAGGCTTAGATCTGGCTTTGCTCCAACTTGTACTTGCTCTCAGAGCCCACCGTTGCCCCCAGTATCCATAGTCTCAGGTTTATTGCAGGGATTTCACCTGCTGCACCTCTGGCTGTAGGAGTGACTTCTCTTCCTTTTCTTCGGTCACATGGCCTTTGCTGCTCTGCTTTGGTTTTGGCTCCACCTCTACTTGTAGGCCACCCTCTGGTATTTGCTCCCTGCCCAGACAAAATGGGGTGAAGGCTGAGGCTTACTACAGCTCGCTTGCTCAGTCAGGCTGGGAGAAGGAGGGTTATTGCAACCACAATTGGGATGTGCAGTGAGTGCTTGCAGAGGTAGAGGTCTAGTGGATGATGCTACAATCTGAGTTGGGTCGTGTCCTCTCCCAGAGGAAATGGCTCTGAGTTGTGGGTCGCTGGAAAGAGCCAACCTGCTTACGCTCGCAGGAGGGTGTGGGTAGTGACCTGCACCTGCTCACAGCTTGGCAGCTGCTATGGTGGCCCTCATGCCCACCTCTGGGGTCACAGGCCCCAGTTCCATCTTGCCCCTCACCTCTGGTGCTCATGTCAGCCTTGGCAGCAAAAGATCCACAGGTGTGCCCACCTCTGGGGTCAAAGACTGCAGCCAGCTCATCCCACCTTGTGAAGGTGAGGTCCTGCAGTCTGGGAGCACACAGTTAGAGGGTCCTTGGAGTAAGAGGGTCCCATGACAGTGATCTCTTGCCTCTCTGGCAGGCCCAGGCTCTTTTCCCTGGACTCCCTTGGCTGTGTTGTGCTAGCCCCCTCAGAGTATCTTCGCAGCAGTCAACCCCAGTCTTCTCCTAGGGTCCAGCCTCCGAAGCCTGAGCTCCAGCACACAGACCTCAGTTGCTGGGCAGGTGTGCAAACTGCTTCTCAGGTGGGAAGTGCTGGTCGGGAATGATCTCTGTGGTGGAGTCTCTCCGAGCACCTGTTGCTGCATTCCCCTTTGAGGTTCTGGAGCTCCCCCACCCCTGCCAGAGAAGGGATTTCTGAGTGTGCAGAAACTTTTCCTCCTACCACTCCCTTCCAGAGGAGCAGGACCCATCTGGTTTTCTTTTAACTCTTCTTTCCTTATTGCTGTTTCCCTACCACTTTATACAGAGATTATTGTTCAATCACTCAGTTGTGTCCGACTCTGCAACCCCACAGACTGCAGCATGCCAGGCTTCCCTGTCCTTCACCATCTCCTTCCTGGAGTTTGCTTAAACTCATGTCCATTGAGTCAGTGATGCCATCAAACCATCTCGTCCTCTGTCGTCCCCTCCTCCTGCCTTCAATCGTTCCCAGCATCAGGGTCTTTTCCAGTGAGTCAGCTCTTTGCATCAAGTGGCCAAAGTATTGGAGCTTCATCTTCAGCATCATTCCTTCCAGTGAATATTCAGGGTTAATTTCCTTTAGAATTGACTGGTTTAATCTCCTTGCAGTCCAATGACAGTCTTCTCCAACACCACAGTTCGAAAGCATCAATTCTTCGGTGCTCAGCCTTCTGTATATGGAGGCAGGCCTGCCTTTTTGGAAGTCTGAGGTCTTCTGCCACCCTTCAGGAGGTGTTCTGTAGGAACAGTTACACATGCAGCTGTATTCTGATGTATTTGTTGGGGAGGAAGATGATTTCCCCATCTTACTCTTCCTCCATCTTCTACCAGGCTTGAGAAGTTGACTTTTGATGTAAGAAATCCAACATGCTTTGCTGTCTGGCTCAATGTTTTCTTTCCCCAAATTGTTGGCCCCAAAATTGTGGCCAGTGGTGATTCCACAGCTCTGCCTTTATTTATATCAAACAGCACAGATGTCCAGCTGAATGTCCTGACTAAGAATGCAAAGGTGAAAAAAAAAAAAAAAAGCAGTCTTTCAGAGAGAGAGAATGCCCAGGTGTTCAAGATCTGCTTGTTGGTCAGTCGGTGCTCCAGGCTGGCTTACTCCTGCCCCTTGCTCATTTCACAAATGGCACACAGTGTCCAGGTGTGTTTTGCTCCATTTCCAGGTTAACAAACAGAGCACAGTTTGCAGGTGTGCTTACAAAATATCACCTGGAACATTATTTGGGGGTAGGGAGGAGGGAACTAGGCTTTTATTCTTTATTTTGAAGCATTATAGTCTCTGTAGGCAGGGAGCCAGTTGCTTACCAGTAAAACTGCTCCAAACTAGATTGTTATCACAGCCCATTTGGGTTGGCTTTTCCAGCACATGAGTCAACAAGAATGAGTCAAGAGCTTCCTGAGTGGCCTCTGGGTAGATGAGGTGACTGGTTTAATCAGGTTCTTTGACTCAGAAGGTCCGAAATGCCCGCAACAAGAAGCCTGAGGACTTGATAGCTTTTCTCAGCGTTTGCATTCACAATCCTGTGCAAGGGGCCTCAGTCTTTTCCCAGAGAGCATTCTACAGCCTGGGTAGTGGCCAGATCAAATGACCGCTGCCAAAATAAAATAACCAAAATGAAACAAAGGCTCCCTGGAATGTTACGAAACAGTGAATTCAGTCTTTTCATTTTTGTGGTTTTGGTGACTGTTTTATTTGGGCGTGTTCTTGACAGTTGATGGTTTCAGAGGGTTCTAGCCAAAAAGAAGTCCTTTGATGAGAAAGTGTAAGTTGCTCCTTGTAACATTCCCAGTGTTAGGGAACTTGGGCTGGCTGTAGCTCCAAGCTCTTCCTCTGGGCTCTCCAAGGTCAGTGTCTCCTGCTCAGGTGTGTTTGGCACGTCACTTTGCTCAGACAATACTGTCTTGTCACAGCACTCCACAAGGGGCACCTGCCTGGGTCTGGGAAAGTCCCTGTGAGGAACTTGTCTTTGGTTCAGCCTATACCTGGGCCTGTGTGTAGGGAGGATGGGCTGGTCACTGCTGCCTTGAAGCTAACCCGGTCTGGCCTGGATCACAAGCTCTAATAGACTCAGTGAGAGTCAAAACATTGGCTACAAAACAGGGCAAAGGAGGATGTAGCCATCCCCTCCCTGCCATTGCCACCTCTCCAGCAAGGGTGAGGATAACATTTACCTCTGTGGTTTTCAGTTTTAGGAAGATGGAGGCTGGGAGTGGGGGCACAGAGAAGCCTGGAAATTTTGATAAGGGCTTAGAGCAGGATTCTTGGGGTGCTGCCCACAGGTTGTCTGTAAATCACGGCAACATTTCATGAAGGCAGTTTGGTGATATGTATCATGTCCAGGTCCCTTCGGGGTTATTGTGAATTATCAGTTACTGTTAAGTTTTAAGATTACCCTTTTTCATTCTTAAAACTTTCCTGCTTTGGGGGATCAGTGATGTGACCACCCAGTATTTGGGGTACCTTTGGGAAATGTATCCTAAGAATGTTTACAAAGATGTAGCTTCAGAGATGTTTAGCACAGGGCTACTAGGCACCAAGAAAAGTTATAGATAAATTATGTGTCGTACAATAAACAATTAATTTAATTAGTTGAGTACATTATAGTGCCTTCACATAGTGGAATGCTGCTTGCTAAGTAGCTTCAGTCACGTCCGACTCTGTGCGACCCCATAGATGGCAGCCCACCAGGCTCCCCGTCCCTGGGATTCTCCAGGCAAGAACATTGGAATGGGTTGCCATTTCCTTCTCCAAAGCATGAAAGTGAAAAGTGAAAGTGAAGTTGCTTAGTCTTGTCCGACTCTTCACAACCCCATGGGCTGCAGCCTACCAGGCTCCTCCACCCATGGGATTTTCCAGGCAGCAAGAGTACTGGAGTGGGGTGCCATTGCCTTCTCCGTAGTGGAATGCTAGGTAGCCATTAAAAATGAAATGTGGCAAAATAGTAAATAGCATAAGAATACTTACATATTATTAAGGAAAATTACTAAACACCATGTTTTATATATACAGATAGATAGGTATCTATCTATAGAGTTATGCTATCAGTCAAACCTAGTTTACAAAGAAAAAGAAACATATGCATTTAACAAAGGATTGAATGAATATGTACTAAATTGTTTGTGGTTATCTCTGGGAAGTGGGGGCTTCCCTGGTGGCTCAGGGGTAAAGAATTCACCTGCAATGCAAGAGACCCAGGTTTGATCCCTGAGTTGGGAAGATCCCCCACAGGAAGGCGTGGCAACCCACTCCAGTATTCTTGCCTGAAGAATCCCATGGACAGAGGAGCCTGGTGGCCTACAATCCATAGGGTCACAAAGAGTCAGACACAACTGAAGCAACTGAGCCCCACGCATGCTGGGAAGTAGAGTTAGAAATGGTTCCTATATTCTCCTTTATGCTTTTTTTGTGTTTCTAAATTTTCTACAATGAACGTGTAGAAGATTAGTGACAAGAGATATGCACATCCTAATCCTTAGCCTGTGAAAATGTTAGCTTACGTGGCAAAAGGGAATTAAGTTTGCAGAGGAAGTCATCACTGCTAATCAGCTGACCTGGAGAAGCAGAGAGCTGATGGAATAATCCTAGTAGGCCCAATGTCATTACATGCATGCTCAGTTGCCTCAGTCATGTCCAACTCTTTGCAACCCCATGGACTGTAGCCCACAAGGCTCCTCTGTCCACAGGATTTCCCAGACAGAATACTGGAATGGGTTGCCATTTCCTCCTCCAGGGGATCTTCCCGACCCAGGGATCAAACCTGTGTCTCCTGTGTCTCCTGCACTGGCAGGTGAATTTGGTACAGCTGAACTACCTGGGAAGCTCAGTGTCATCACAGGGGTCTCTAAATGTGGAAGAGGAAGGCAGAAGAGAGATGCCTTGGGAGAAAGTCTCCATCGTCTATTGAAGGGAGCATGGAGCCCAGAAATGCCAGGGACTCACGGAAGTTGGAAAAGGCAAGAGAACGAGTTCTCTCCTAGAGCCTCTGGAAAAGGAATTCGCCCTGCTGACACCCTGATTTTACCCCCAGGGAGATCTGTTTTGGACTTCTGACATCTAAAACTTTAAGATGGTAAACTTGTGTTGTTTTAATCTTCTAGGTCTGTGGAAGTTGGTTACAGCCACAATAGGAAACTTACACAACAAATTTCTTTTTCAAAAAGTCAGAAAAAAGATGATAATAAAAGTCATTTTAGAAGAAATGTTTAGAAATCACTGTTAATAATTTAAACCAACAGCCATCTGAGGAGGAGAAGGTGGAGGAGCTGGGAGGAGGCCTGACACAATCTTTTTCCTACAAAAAATCTGCAGGAAGTGCCCATAGGCACAGCTGGCTATTGGGTTCTTATTAGTAGAAAATAATAATGCAAGGGAGAAGTAAATAACCTGAGGGGCCAGTAGCCTGAGAACTGTCCTACAACAGGGCACAGTGAATTGCACAAAATGGGTCAAAAGCAATGAGAACTTGGTTCTCCCAGAGCAGGGGAACCAGGGAGCTGCTGCTTCTGTGAACTCTGGGGTTAGGAAAGGAAACCATACTTGGAAGGAAACCCTTGTCAAGAGACAAGTGAGTGGAAACTGATGGGCTCTTGTGCTGGCTTGTGATGGCAAATCCCATTCTGGCACCAAGGAACAGAAGAGTTGTGATGGGCACGGCCCATGGGGAGGTTTTCCAGCCCCACCCAGGCAGGGAGCTGAGCGTGTTTGCTGTCTTGTCCATTCTGCACTGTTCACTGAAGCACTCTCACGTCAGAGAGTTCAGAGGATCCTTTCTTAGATAAAACCTTTCCTGTTTACTTTGAAGGAAAAGTTTATTTACCTTTTTGGCTGTGCTGGGTCTTAGTTGCAACATGTGGGATCTAGTTCCCTGACCAGGGGTTGAACCTGGGCCCCCTGCATTGGGAGTGTGGCATCTTAGCCACTGGGCCACTAGGGAAGTCTCTGAAGGAATTTTTAAGGAAATGCCGGACCCTTAGCAAAGGCTATAATGAATAAGGCATCTATAAATGGAAACAGCATTTTTTTCCCTTTGTTAGTGGGTCCAAAACCACTTCCCTTTCTGGATCAGAGAGCACTCTGTGGAGGTGGGTGCTGAGCTGGGCCCACAGGCCCACCACCTCCACTGTGTGGCTCTCAGCCCTGGACACGAGACAGGGTACTTCCTCTCCCAGTCAGGTCCCCAGGCATTCACCTGCCTATTGCTATCCTGGAGGCTCAGTCAGTCCACACAAGTGCTGAACATTCATAATTACTTGGTCAGTGAGGCTTCATTTTATTTGCTCAAGCTGTACATGCCACAAATTCCAGAAGGTGACACCTTTTCCTAGTATTTCAGATTTTGATGACCAAGTGGTTTGTTTTATTCATGCTGTTCATTATTGCCTCAGTTCAGTTCAGTCGCTCAGTTGCGTCTGACTCTTTGTGACCCCATGAATCGCAGCACGCCAGGCCTCCCTGTCCATCACCAACTCCTGGAGTTCACTCAGACTCACGTCCATCGAGTCCGTGATGCCATCCAGCCATCCCATCCTCTGTCGTCCCCTTCTCCTCCTGCCCCCAATCCCTCCCAGCATCAAAGTCTTTTCCAATGAGTCAACTCTTCACATGAGGTGGCCAAAGCACTAGATGTGTGTTTAAAAACCTCAATATATCATATATGCAAAGTAATATGTATTATGTACCTAGAACCATGCTTGAGTACCCCCCACCTCTTAGGACACTTCCTGCTACCTTTGAAGTCCCCTGTGGTCCCCTCTCTCAGAGAGGTAGCCCGGGGATCACTGGGCCAGAAATGCTGATGTAGACTATCTCTGGCCCCTCTGTTGGCCAACACTGGCCACCGTGCCAGCAAGAATCAGGGGTGTGTGACCCGAAATATTTTAAACCTCCAAGCATTTCTCTTAGCTGGGTGTTTAATGAAGACCTGTCCCCCTGAGCTTTCCACACTGGGCTTGAGTAGAAATAAATCTTCCCTGAGACTTGAATTTCAGCACATCATTCTTTTGTTTTCCTTCACAGTGTTACCACCTTCGTATGCATTCCAATATAATATGCCATTTACTTTTGCTAGTTTTTAAAAATGTGTATAAATAGAATGTATTCCTCTTCTGTGATGCTTTCTTTTCCTGCAGTATTATGTTTCTGATACCCAGCCCTGCTGTAGCATGTCATCTTACATCTCAGGCAGGCCCCTCCTCAGCCTTCATACTTCCTGTGACCCTGAAGTCTGAAGGGCCATGGGCTTGGGGTTTGCCTTTGTCCGGCGGTCCTGCTGGAGACCCCCTTTCTTTCTCCTTACCCCCCTCTTGCCTCCTTCTCTGCATCTTCTACTATAACCTCCTTCAAGTGCAAAGACCACCCCCTACCATTCCCACCCACACACCCACACTGGTGCATCCGTCCACGCACATGGTGTTCAGAGACAAAGGCACAACCATAATGATTACTTGGAGAGGGTTAACGACTGTGACTCTTCTACTTTGCTTGCTCTTCACTCAGCTGTGCTAGCCAGAGACGTTGTGCTGGTCCTGGCAGGGTCAGCTGAGCGTGGGCACCTGTCTGCACTTCCCTGGTGGGGCCAGGACCCAGGCCAGTGGACACATTTGGGCCACCAGTCATGCTTGTTAGAGAAGAAGCCATCTAAGCTACTGGGATATGTGGCAGGTTTCCTAAGAAGTGGTTAAACTGCCTTTTGTTTGTAATGAAATGAAAAACAGACGCTTGGAGTGCTGGGTGGAGCCTGGGACATGCTTGTCTTGGATTGATGGGGCTGAGGGACAGAGGGCGGGGGCATCGGACAGTGAATAAGCCTGGCTCTGCACAGTGCAGACTGTGTGCAAACTGCACAGGCAGACTGAACGATAGTGTTGTTCAGTCCCTAAGCTGTGTCTGACTCTTTGTGACCCCGTGGACTGCAGCACACTAGGCTTCCCTGTCCTTCACCATCTCCCAGAGTTTGCTCAAACTCATGTCCACTGAGTCAATGATGCTATCTGACCATCTCATCCTCTGTCACCCACTTCTCCTTTTGCCTTCAATCTTTCCCAGCATCAGAGTCTTTTCCAATGAGTCAGCTTTTCATATCAGGTGGCCAAAGTATTGGAGCTTCAGCATCAGTCCTTCCAGTGAATATTCAGAGTTGATTTCCTTTAGGATTCACTGATTTGATCTCCTTGGTGTCCAAGGGACTCTCAAGTCTTCTCCAGCACCAACAGAGGCCTTGGTGAGAAAATAAAGGCCCAGGGCCCCTGCCTCCCAGAGCTTGGAGTTTGTAAATAACTGCTGGTATGTACCAACTGAAGGCTTTACTAGGTCAGCTGGGAATGCCTAGTGAGGGCATTTGGGATGAGCCTGACTGAGTTGTCAAGGGATGCTTCAGAGGAGGAGAAACACCGGGTTTTACAGGGTGAATGGGAATCTGAAAGTCAGGAGAGGGCATTGCAGGCAGAGGAAATGTCCAGTACCGAGGCCTGAGAAGGTTCTGTAGGCTGCAGAGGATCCGCTCACACAAACCACCTGGAGTTGGCAAATTCAAAAAGACAGGAAGCAGGAGGGTGGTTATCAGGGTCTGAGGAGGGGGATGGGGAGTTAGTGTTTAAAGGGTATAGTTGCAGTTTTGCAAGATGAACAGTTCTGTGGATTGATGGTGGTGATGGTTGCTGCTTCTGCTAAGTTGCTTCAGTCGTGTCTGACTCTGTGCAACCCCATAGACAGCACCCCACCAGGCTCCCCCATCCTTGGGATTCTCCAGGCAAGAATACTGGAGTGGGTTGCCAGTTCCTACACCAATGCATGAAAATGAAAAGTGAAAGTGAAGTCGCTCAGTCGTATCCGACTCCTAGCGACCCCATGGACTGCAGCCTACCAGGCTCCTCTGTCCATGGGATGTTCCAGGCAAGAGTACTGGAGTGGGTTGCCATTGCCTTCTCTGGGTGATGGTTGCACTCCATTATAAATGTACTTAATGCAACTGGATGAAGAGTGCACCATTTAAAAATGGTTAAGATGGAATATGTATATGTGAAAAGTGAAAGTTGCTGAGTCGTGTCTGACTTTGCAACTCCATGGACTGTAACCCATCAGGCTCCCCTGTCCATGGGATTCTCTAGGCAAGAATACTGGAGTAGGTAGCCATTCCCTTCTCCAGGGGATCTTCCCAACCCAGGGGTTGAGCCCAGTCTCCTGCATTGCAGGCAGATTCTTAAGTGTCTGAGTCACCAAATATATATATATATATATGTGTGTGTGTGTGTGTGTGTGTGTGTGTGTCTGTAGGATATAGGATTGGGCTTCCCAGGTGGCACAGCGGTAAAGAATCCACCTGCCAATGCTGGAGACATGGGTTCACTTCCTGGTTTGGGAAGATCCTGTGGAGTAGGAAATGGCAATCCACTCCACTATTCTTGCCTGAAAAAATCCATGGACAGAGGAGCCTGTCAGGCTTCAGTCCATGGGGTCGCAAAGAGTTGGATATGACTCAGTGGCTAAGCATACACACACACATGGAGATTCACATATTGGGTCAGCCAAAAAGTTCATTTGGTTATGGAAAGGTTATGGAAAAACCCGAACTTTTTGGCTGACCCAATATATTATTCCCAAGCATGGAAGTTGCTTGGTCCAGGGTGTGGCACTGAGCAGGCCCTTTGGAGAGCTGTGGGGAGGGTGGGTTTTGTGGGGTAGGAGTGGCCTGAGATAGACCCAGGGACAGGTAGGCGGGTGTCTGTGAGCCAGGCCTTCTGTCTTGCATCTTGGGATGATCCTCTTGAAGCTTTGTGGAGGGATTGGAGCTGGAATCAGGGCACCAGTTAGGAGACTGTCCGGAAAATGATTCTGAAGTCCTGACTGGTAAGTCAGACAAAGCCAAGGGAGACACCAGGGTTCAACAGGGCAGCATTTTGGTGTCTATATGGATGTATGATCCTGAGAACCTTGAGAAATATGTTAAGAATGACACTCAAAGTTCTAGAGATAGGAGAAGATGTTTACACTATTTAGAGAGCCAGGGAAATGCAGAGCCCAGTCCAGTGATGAAGCCCATGGGCTGTAATCTGACTTGAAATTGTAAGCAGTGGTGATATATTTCTAAGGAAGGCAGACCCCTTCTTAACTTACAGTGACCCTGCAGGGGCAGATACAGAGGGTTGAAGCGTCCTTTCAGAGTTGTTGTTGTTGCTCAGTTGCTAAGTCGTGTTCGACTCTGACCCCATGTAAGGCAGCACTCCCAGCTTCCCTACCCTTCAGTATCTTCTGTAGTTTGCCCAAACTTATGTCCACTGACATAGTAATGCCATCTAACCATCTCATTCTCTGTTGTCGCCTGCTCCTCCCGCCCTCAATTTT